>NC_034606.1:63951785-63956997 GCF_900095145.1 Mus pahari | reverse complement strand
GAGGAGGAGGAGGAGGAGGAGGAGGAGGAGATGTGGGGGAAGCAAGCAAGCTTGCATTCTGGAGGTGGAAGCCGGAGGATCTGAAGTTTCTGGACAGTCTGAACTAAGGACATCCTTTTTGATTAGTTTTTCCCAACAGGGAACATCTTGCACTGGTTATGCTCCAACTAGGGAACATGCCCTAAGGGAGGTGGGGAGCCGGGGAACCACCTCATGTAAATTAAAATTAACAAGTTAAAAAAAAACCCTGCCAGGTATTGGCATAGGCCCTTAAACCCAGTATTCAGGAGAGAGGGAGGCAGATCTCTGAGTATGAGGCCCTTTTGGTCTGTATGGTGTTAGGCTCAGTCTCAAAAAAAGAAAAGAAAAGAAAAAAAAAGCAAGGGTTTAAAAGAAAATGAAGTAAAAGGGGAAAAGAGGGGCTGAAGAGATGGTTCAGCAGTTGAAAGCACCGGTTGCTCAGAGTTCAATTCCCAGCATCTGCTTGATAGCTCACAACTGTCTGTAACTGCAGTTCCAGGGGATCTAACATCCCTCACACAGACCTACATGCAGTGATAATCTTGGCATTTCAGTTTCCTTTATACCACAGAAATATTATAAGACTGTGTTTTACTTTAGTCCCAGTGTGGGACATGGGACTGCTTCAGATTGTCCACAGGAGCTGACTAGGACTTGACTCCTGCTCTGGCAGGATCATGATTTTGCCAGCTGCAGATAGTTTTTACAATTGTGTGACATTTTGGAATTGTGGGGACTTTTCAGAGGATATAAAAATGCCAGCGCCTCGAAAGGTGGTTGTTGGTTGGGGTTTGTTAAGTAGTCATTACCAAAGAAGGAGAAAAAAATTAGATAATCTTGACAGCGAAGATCAAACTTGTCCTCAGAAACTCGACCCCCCCCCCCAATCAGCAGGAAGTAGTCTAGCGATAACATGGCCTCCTTTCCTCTCCATCTGTTCTCCTCTCTTACTAGTGTGAGGGGGTCATGAGGGAGGATGAAGAGGGAAGAAAGAAGAAACCACAAGGTGGCAAGGGACAAGCTACACATGCACGCAGGCAGAACACCAATACACAGAAAGCTAAGTATAAATTACTTTGTAAAAAGAAAAAGAGGACTCTAATGTGGCAGTCCCTGTCATTACTTTTGTAACACTAGTATTGCAAAGTTAAGAGGCATGAGGAACATCGCTGGGTTTTGGCCCACACTGATTACACAGCAAGATGTTCCCTGTTGGAAAAAACTAATCAAAATGAACAGAAAAATATTTAAAATTAAACAAGAAAGAAAAACTAACAAAACTGATTTTTTTCTAAGTCTGTGTAGCTCAGGTTAGCCACAAATTCATGAAGTAACTCAGATTAGCTTTGAACTCAACCTATTTACCCTCACTTTCTGACTGCTGGGATTTGAGACACACACCAACAAACTCCACTCCAGGGTGCTTTTGAGATCTACTCCAAAGGGTTAAATGGAATAAATCAACACACCTTTCAAAAATACACATTTCAGACCAGGCATGATGGCATAGGCCTTTAGTCCCAGTACACGTAAGACAGAGGCAGGTGGACCTCTGAGTTCAAGGCCAGCCTGGTGTACATAATGAGTTCTAGGACAGTCAGAGCTACAAGGAGAAACCTGTTTTGGAAAAAAAAAAAAAAAAAACAAAACCAAAACCAAAACCAAAACAAAACAAAACCCAATAAATCCATACACCGAAACATGATTTAGCCAGGAAAATGGATGGCGGCTAAGTGTGGCAGTAATTCCAAACCTTGTGTATTCCGAGCTAACTTAGTTTTAGTCACTGTTACTTTTGAAACAAAACCCCCAACATTAGATTTTACCAAATGAAGATTCAAGAGCCAGATGCTGGGATGAAAGCCTGTGAGCTCAGAGAGGCAGAGAAAGCACCAAGCTGACCCTCCTCCTCAACCCACCTCCCAGAAGAAAAAACCCTGTTCCCTGCCAACTGAATGTCCCTCCCTTCCACTTCCTGTTTGCCTCTCTGTCCTCCCGACTCCTCTCACACCCCTATGGTCTTTTCCTATGTTCACTACCAGTCACCTGGTTGCTTGCTCTGCCTCTTGACCTATGGTTGATGTTTTTCAATCTGGTTTATGGGTTATTCAATCTGGTTTATGATAAACAGAAAGATCTTGGACTAAAGGTGTGTGCTAGGGCTGAGCCCTAAAACACTAGAGACAGGCCTTTCCAGTATAAGATCTAGTCCAGGCAGTGGTGGTGCATGCCTTTAATCCCAGCACTTGGGAGGCAGAGGCTAGGTGGATTTCTGAGTTCAAAGCCAGTCTGGTCTACAGAGTGAGTTCCAGGACAGCCAGGGCTACACAGAGAAACCCTGCCTTGGAAAAAAAAAAAAAAGATCCAAGGGTTCACAATATGAGCAGATATCCTGCAATAAGTCACTGTTCTGTTGCTGTAAAGAGACATTGTGACCAGGTCAGCTCTTGTAAAAGAAAGCCTTTAATTGACAGGCTTGCTTACAGCTCCAGGAGGTCAGTCCATGAACGTCATGGTGGGAGGCAGATAGGTCTAGCAATGGAGCAGTAGTTGAGAGCTTTACATTTTTACATTCTGATCCCCAGGGAGCCTGCAGAGAGGCAGGGTCAGGAGCTGGATCCTTTTAAACCAGTCATCAATCAAGAAAATGCATCATCGGCTTGCCCATTGATCAATACAGCAGAAGCATTTTGAGAAAAGGGGCTCCTTTTTCCAAAATGACCATAGCTTGTGCCAATCACTGATATGTATATTTGTACATTTTTCTTCTGTTTTGCTAGGATTAAAGGTTGCTCAACCTTTGGGTTCTTTCTACTTCCTGATTATGAACAATGCTTCTACAAAAACAAAAACAAAAAAAAACACCAGATGTGAATAACTGCACTAAATAAACATCTTTTCCTTATAAATATATACTTTATGAACTTTATACTATATACTACAAAGTATATATTATATACTTTAAAGCAGAATACTCCATCCTTGAATATTTTGCTATAGTATCACAAAAATTACTAAGACTGTCAAAAAATCAAGTGATAGGTCATATTATAACTCTATTATTTATACTTAGAGGAAAGTGTTATGGTTTTACTAAAAAATGTTCCCCAAAGGTTCACATGTTTAAACACTTGGTCCCAAGCTGGTAGTGCTGTTCTAGGAAGCTATAGAAGTTTTAGGAAGTGGAGCCTATATAAAGGAAGTGGTTTCCTGGAAAGTGGGTCGTGGGTGTGATAACTAGATCCCACTTCTAGTTCTCTCTCTCTCTCTCTCTCTCTCTCTCTCTCTCTCTACCTCTGAGTCCTTATTCCCCTACACTGTGAAGAAGTAAGGAGTCTTAGCCACATACTTCCACCCCTGTGGAGCCGGGCCACTATGCCTTCCTCATTGTACAAGGGCCTCAGACCTTAGCACAGCTGACTCCATGTGAGTGATGGAAGTACCATTCGGGCAGTAATCAGCACATAGCACCACCTGCCAAATGAAACCCAAGGCCTAAGCCAGAGAAGTCCACAGCTCTGGGAAACTCTGTGTATGAACCTTGCTTTTTGGCCTCTGTAGTTCTGCTTCTGGGTAACTGTCATTAACACCCAGGACATATTCTTTGTGTGCTTAAAAGCTCATCCTGAGAAAGATTCAGTGCTACACTGGGATTCCAAACACCCAGTGAGGTTGCCAGCCGGTTAGTAAAGACTTCCTATTGGCTTCAATCCGTGTCTGAAGAGTCTTCTCTTGTGAGTGCCGCACCATACCCACCAGGATGCTCTGTATCCTCTAAAGCTATGAGACAAGGAAGATTCTTTCTCCCTTAAATTGTGTTTGACCGGTAGTCTCTCAACAGTGACACAAAAGTAACAGATAGAGAATTGGTACCAAGAAATGTAACCATTGCTATGACTCTGTGGCTACTTGGCTCTTAAGACCTTAGAGATGTTTTGTGGGGAGAATAGAGGAAGGTGCTGTGTTCTAGCAAAACCTTAAAATACTGTAAGGAGAGATTAATGAGTGGGAATTTGGGAAACCAGAATATAAAGACAAATGTGCACACTGAAGGCCAGGACCTTAAAATTTAAGAAGGAAACAAGACTCTAACAGGAACGTCTTAGTGGCCATTCATATTGTATTCTGGCAAAGAGTGTGACTACATTCTGCCTGTGTCCTGAACGTTTGAATGAGGATAAATTTAAAAGTAACGGACCAAGTTGAAGGGAGGAAATTTCAAAACCACATGATAGCCACACTGCAGGTCTGTTACTGCTTGCCACTCTGTTACTCAAGAGGAAGAACAGAAAGGAACAGAAAATGGGTGTTGGGGTAAGGGACCAAGCCTGTTTGAATTTAAAGTTGCTGAGACAGGTGGCATGGACAGCGCACTGTGCTTATTAACAAGATCAACATTAAAGAAAAACCATGGACTTTACATTGGGACAATAAGATAAGTGTCTTGTCCCAACACAAAACCCCCAGGATATAGAAATGCAAATTCAGGGCTGGTGAGATGGCTCAGAGGGTAAGAGCACTGACTGCTCTTCCGAAGGTCCTGAGTTCAAATTCCAGCAATCACATGGTGGCTCACAGCCATCCCTAATGAGATCTGATGCTCTCTTCTGGTGAGTCTAAAGACAGCTACAGTGTACTTACATATAATAATAAATAAATTTTGGGGTCAAGCAAGTGGGAGCCGAAGCGAGCAGAGGTCCTAAGTTTAATTCCCAGCAGCAACCCACGCTCACAACCATCTGTACAGCCACAGTGTACTCATACACTTTAAATAAATAAATAAATCTTAAAAACAAAAGAAATGTAAATTCATTTGGAAAAATAATGCCTAGAAATACAGAGCCATTAGGGTATTGTAGTAGTTTAAATATGCTTGGACCAGGGAGTGGCACAGTTAGGACGTGTGACTTTGTTAGAATAGGGGTGGCCCTATTAGAGGAAGTGTGTCACCATAGAGGTGGCTTCTGAGGCCCTCCTCCTAGCTGCCTGGAAGCCAGTGCTCTCCTATCCATCTGCAGATAAAGATGTAGAACTATCAGCTCATCCTGTGCCTTGTCTGCCGGCACATTGCTATGCCTTGATGAACCTATAAGCCAGATCCAATTAAATGTTGCCCTTATAAGAGTTGTCAGAAGTCGGGCATGGTGGCACATGCCTTTAATCCCAGCCCTTGGGAGGCAGAGGCAGGCGG
>NC_034606.1:63948436-63951333 GCF_900095145.1 Mus pahari | reverse complement strand
TGTCTTCACAGCAATGGGAACCCTAAGGCAGGTACTCATGCTAGAAAATGGCTAGGTGCATTAGGTGCATAAGGCAGGAGTCTGACATCTGTGGGAAAGGAGGGAGAAGGACCCTTAATGAAAACTATGTTTCTCACATGCCATGTGTTACAGTAACAATGGATAATGGGGTTAAAAGGAACATTATGTTACAATGATGAGTCCAGGAGAATTAGAGATAAGAAAGGAAGAATGTACAGGTAGGTATGAAGTCATATGTACCAAAGCAAGAAACAGATAAAACTTCTATAAAGCAAAGCCGATGTTTGTCAAGATGGGCGGCTAGCTTCCATGAGACTTCCCCCCAGGAAATCTATGCTAGGCACTGTTCTTTTACATACTCTTGGCCCAACTGCAGCAAACTGCGACAGACTAATGATAGATCCTAAGACAGCTTCAGGAAAGAGATCCCAGCCCACCATAGACAAGGAATTAACTAGGATTAATTAAAAATATGCTGGGCACGGTGGCACACACTTTTGATCCCAGCACTCAGGAGACAGAGGCTGTTTACAGAGAAATAGATTCCAGTGTGGGGTTTCCCTCGACATTTCAGTTTGGTTGTTGAGCCTTAAGTAATTTTAGGAGATTTAAAGTTCTAAGGTAAGTCAGCGAGGTAGCTCCGTGGGTAAAGGGGCTTGCCAAGGAGCAACATAGCTTGTTTAGTCCTTGGAACCCTAATGGAGGAAGGAGAGAACTGACTTCTGCAGGCTGTCTTCTGACTTCATCTCTCATGCCATGGCACATAAAGGCATGTACACACACACACAAACACACACACACACACAACCAGTCAATAGTAAATAACAAAAACCTCATAAGACTCCTAAATCTTTTTTTAATAAAAGAATCATTTATTTAATATATATGAGTACACTATAGCTGTCTTCAGACACACTAGAAGAGGGCATCAGATTCCATTACAGATGGTTGTGAGCCATAATGTAGTTGCTGGAAATTGAACTCAGGACCTCTGGAGAGTGGTCAGTGCTCTCAACCACTGAGCCATCTCTCCAGCCTAAACCTCCTGTTTTTCCATACCATTGCCTATTTTTAGGCTCCTACTCTAGCCGCTAATATCAAGCTAAATTTATATACGTCATTCCTCATAGGTGCCTAGAAGTTGTTCTTCAGAAATCACAAAAACATCCTTAAGAAATGGTCCAGGGAGGTTGTGGCTCTGTAGGAGAAGGGTCCAGGGAATGTTATCATCCAGACTGCTCTGAAAATTCATGCTAAGGCTAGAGTTAGGCTTCACTTGTAGATCCACACGTACACAACCATCTGTCATCCATTTGCCTGGGCTAGTGGCAGACGTGGGACTGTTGAGTGAGAAAACCCAGTGCTGGAATTGAGACAGGCAAACTAGAACAAGTGTCCACCCTAAACTCAGGATGGACTCCTGAAGAGACAGAGGCAGGAAAAGAGGACAGGAGAAATCCCTCGAGCTTCTCCCACATAAATGAATTTGGAGGAAAATCTGCTGAGTTTTAATCATCTCAGAGAGCACAGATCTGAATTACGGGAAGTAAAAATTAAAGGCTTTGGAAAGCCTCTTAAGCTTTGTAACTTGAGACCTTGTTTCTGTGGGCAGAGTTATAGCCTTGTGGTTACAGGTTGTTTGAATTTCCCTTTAAGTCTGGAATGGTGCTCTGTGTCTACAGTCCTTGTCACACGGAATGCTGAGGCAGAGGGTCACTTGGATCTACAAGACCAAGCCTGTGCATAGAGAGACCCTCTATCTCAGTCTTTCTTTGACCGGCTCTGAGTGATCTGGAACTTACTATGGAGACTAAGCAGGCCTCAGTCTCACAGAGATCTGCCTGACTCTACCTCTTGAATGCATCTACTGGCACACCTGACAGTTGTCTAATATTTTTTTTAATTTTTATTTTCTTTTTGTGGATCTGGAGATCCATAGGCCTGTATGGGTTACCAGCCCCCCAACAGCGGGTCACAACCCTCTGTAATTCCAGTTCCTAGGGATCTGACACCCTCTTTAAACCTCCATGGATATCAGACATGTATGTGGTGCACATACATATATGCAGCAAAACTTGCACACACATAAAATAAACAAATCTTTAAAAATTAATTATTATTTAATTACTTATTTATTTTTACAGTGCTGGAGCTGAGACCTAAGGCTGGTGCATGGCACTCTATCACTGAGCAAACCCCCAATTCATATTTTTTCTTTCTTTGATTTTGCTTTTTTACAACACTGGCTAACATCTGTTGTGTACATTACTCAATATATTTATGATGCTTTATATGTAAAACATTTAGTCCCTGCAACCACCCTGCAAAGCAGGAACAATGATTATGTAACAGATTAGAGAAGGCTTGAATAGTTTGCCCAGCATCAGAACCTGAATTTGAGCTCTGGGCATAGCACTGTGGAGCCAGTCTGTTAATCATTACACACATTAGCCACACCTCTCACAGCCCAGGACTGCTAATGTAACTTTATAACATTCTATGAATTTTTAAAAACAAATAATAAAACCTTCTAAAACCTTCATAGGAAAATGGTAGTTATATTTAACTTTATCAGAAGAAGAGAGATGGGACTGTGGGGGGGATAAGAAGAAAGCAGGTTCTGCTCTTTTAAAAAAAATTTTTTTTAGGATTTATTTATTTTATGTGCGTGAGTACACTGTCGCTGTCTTCAGACACACCAGAAGAGGGCATCAGATCTCATTACAGATGGTTGTGAGCTACCATGAGGTTGCTAAGAGTTGAACTCAGAGCCTCTGGAAGAGCAGCCAGCTCTCCGGCCCCCTTAAAATTTATTTATTTATTTATTTATTTTAAAGATTTATTTATTTATTATATGTAAGTACACTGTAGCTGTC
>NC_034606.1:63947346-63948425 GCF_900095145.1 Mus pahari | reverse complement strand
GGTGCTCTTACCCACTGAGCCATCTCACCAGCCCCCTTAAAATTTATTTTTAAATTTATGAGTTTGAGGGTTTGCCTGCATGTATTATATAGGCCAAATGTGTGCGTGGTGCCCACAGAAGTCAGGGAATGGCATGAACCCCCTGGAACTGGAGCTGCAGACAGTTGGGTGGGTTGCCATGCTGGAACCCCAGCCCTCTGCAGCAGTGTCCTGCAGAACCGTCTCTTAGCCCCAGGCTCTGCATTTCTGAAG
Source organism: Mus pahari (assembly GCF_900095145.1). Lineage (NCBI taxonomy): Eukaryota > Metazoa > Chordata > Mammalia > Rodentia > Muridae > Mus > Mus pahari. The sequence continues at coordinate 63,948,173 of NC_034606.1, read as the reverse complement.
TTAGGGATCAGGGAGTGGTAAACAGAAGTTACCAAGTGTTTTGAAGCCTCAGTGTTGTGCCAGGATGGAAATGATCAAGTGAGGGCCCCTTGGGAACAATTTGGGAATCCTAGTCTAATTTTAACTAAGGAAGGCACTATAGCTCTCTGGTGACTGAGAACATCTCGGCTCTCCTATGGCCTTTTCTTTTTCCTTGACCTGTCTCCTGATCTACTTCTTTGTTTGTTTGTTTTGTTTTTGTTTTTTCGAGACAGGGTTTCTCTGTATAGCCCTGGCTGTCCTGGAACTCACTCTGTAGACCAGGCTGGACTTGAACTCAGAAATCCAACTGCCTCTGCCTCCCGAGTGCTGGGATTAAAGGCGTGCGCCACCACGCCTGCCTAGATTTTATTTTCTTTTATAGGTGTTTTGCCTGCATGTTTGTCTGTACATCACGAGCATATCTGGTGCCCAGGGAAGTTGGAAGAGGGCATCTTGGATCCCTTAGAACTGGAATTATAGATGGTTGTGAGCCACCATGCAGTTGCTGGGACTCGAACCCAGGCCCCTCTGAAAGAACAAATGGTTTTAACCACTGAGCCATCTCTCCAGCCCTTTATTTACTCTGTACTCCTCTCAAACCAACTGACCCTGTCCCAGTGACAATGAGAACAAGAGCTGTAAGAAGCTGCCCTCACTTCGCCTCTCTTTATCTCTGTATGTCTCGTGTGGCACAGATTGGCCTTGAACTTCTTTTTTTTTTTTTTTAAAGATTTATTTATTTATTATATGTAAGTACACTGTAGCTGTCTTCAGACACTCCAGAAGAGGGAGTCAGATCTTGTTAC
>NC_034606.1:63945102-63947335 GCF_900095145.1 Mus pahari | reverse complement strand
TATATATATATATATATATATACTGCTGCTGTCTTCAGACACACCAGAAGAGGGCATCAGATCCCCATTACAGATGGTTGTGAACCACCATGTGGTTTCTGGGAATTGAACTCAGGACCTCTGGAAGAATAGTCAGTGCTCTTAACTGCTGAACCATCTCTCCAGCCCCAGCCTTGAACTTCTTATTCAGTGAAGCTGGCCTTGAATTCCTGGTTTGTCTTCCTTCCCCTTTTCAAAGATTGGGGTCATAGGGCCTGTGCCACCATTCTTACCTCAGAAATAAAGTACTTCCTCGTTCACATAACTTAGGCTGGAACTGAGCTCAACTGGTGAAATGCTTGCCTAGTGCATGTGAAGAGCTCCATTCTATACCCACACCTCATAAACTCGGTATAGTTGTGTGTGCCTGTAATCCTCACATTTAAGGGGTCAAGCGGGAGGATCAGGAGTTCAGCATCATACGTGGCTATTGAGGGAGTTTCCCTAAAGCTATCATAGATCTGTCATCCTCACGAGGAAGTAGCTTTTGCCGTGTCCCAGGGATGCTTCAGATCAGTTCTGCCAGTGTTTCCAAGAAGTGTTGCACAAGGCCCTGGGAACACACACACACACACACACACACACACACACACACACTATGATGATGAACATCACTCTGCCTTCCCTTTTATTTTTTTTTCTTTCTTCAAAACAGGGTTACTCTGTGTAGCCCTGGCTGTCCTGGAAGTCCCTATGTAGGCCGGGCTGGCCTTGAACTCAGAGGTCCTCTTGCCTCTGCCTCTGCTTCCTGAGTGCTGGGATTAAAGGCAAGCACCATCACTGCCCACTTATTTTTATTTTTAATTTTATTGTTTTCCGTGGCCCTCTCTAACTGCTCTCTGTGACGCTCCTTTCTCTGGCCTCTCACGATGACTGTCTTTCAGCCCGGTCCCGAGTTTGCTCAACAGTGTCACATTGTCCCGTTCCTCCATGGTCAAACTAGAGTCATTCCCAACTCTCTTCTCTTTCTTTCCTTTCTTCAACAAATATTTGCCACATCTCTCTTGTACACCAAATGCTGTATTAAATACTGGACACGGCTTGTGCAAATAGGCATGGTCCCAGACCTTACATGTTTTCCTTTAGTGGAAAAGACAAATGTCTAGCAAATACATAAGTAAATGAGTCAAAGCCCAGTTTCCCCCCATCCTAATATCTGCTTCCTTTTTTTTTTCTTTTTTCTTTTTTTTTGGGGGGGGGGCAGGGTTTCTTTGTGGCCCTGGCTGTCCTGGAACTTGCTCTGTAGACCAGGCTGGCCTCTGCCTCCAAGTGCTGAGATTAATGATGTGTGCCAGGTCCAGCTTCTGTCTGCCTTCCTTCTTAAAATAGTTTTATTTAGGCATAATGAACAAATGGTAAACTTTGATTTTGTGAACTTTGACAGGAAACAATGATCACAGCCCCATACCCGCCCCTGTTTCCCCACTTTTTTTCAGCCCCTTCTGCCTTTATCTTCCTCCATCCCAAATTATCGTGACAGATTAACTGGGCTTTTTTGAGTTTTATGTGCATGGAAGCATGTAGCCTGTTCTCTCCTTTTGGTTTGACCTCTTTGACCTAGTGAGACTATTTTAAGATTTGGACACACGAGAGTACAATAGTCCATACTTTTTATATATTCTAGTATATGGATTACCGTAAGAGATTTATCTATCCGCCTATTGATGGACTAGCCTGCTATACCCTGATGTTGCTTTGTTTGTTTGTTCTGAGGCAGAGTTTTGGTGTAAAGTTGTGGCGGACCTGAAACTGGCTATGTAATCATAGAAATCTGTCAGCCTCTGTGTCCAACTACAAATCTTTGGGGATCAGTATGTTCTCTATTGGGTAAATATCAAACAGAGCAAGAACAAATCACTGTATTATATGAAAGATGTATGCTTAGCTTTTAAAGGTATTTATTTCATGTTTTATATGGGTGCTGCATCTGTATGTGTGTCTATGTACAACACGTCCACACGTGTGCAGTGCCTGAGGAGGCCAGGAGAGGGGTTCAGATCTTATGGAACTGGAGTTACTGATGGTTTTGAGCCAATGTGGTAGTTTGAATAAGAATGTCCCCATTGAAGCCGGGCGTGGTGGCGCACACCTTTAATCCCAGCACTTGGGAGGCAGAGGCAGGCAGATTTCTGAGTTCGAAGCCAGCCTGGTCTACAGAGTGAATTCCAGGACAGCCAGGACTATACAGAGAAAC
>NC_034606.1:63944044-63945091 GCF_900095145.1 Mus pahari | reverse complement strand
AGCACTTGGGAGGCAGAGGCAGGCAGATTTCTGAGTTCGAAGCCAGCCTGGTCTACAGAGTGAATTCCAGGACAGCCAGGACTATACAGAGAAACACTGTCTCAAAAAAAAAAAAAAAAAATGTTCCCATTGGCTCAGATGTCTCAATACTTAGTCCCCAGTAGGTGTTGCTGTTTGAGCCGGTTGAGGAGGTGTGGCCTTCCTGGCGGAGGTATAGATAGCACTGGAGGTGGGCTTTGAGATTTTAATCCAGGTGCCATTCCAAGGCTCTCTCTGCTCAATGTTTGTGGATGGAGACATAAGCTCTTACTTTCTTCTAACAACCATGCCTCCACTCTGCTACCATGGACTCAATCTCAAACTCCTTCTGTAAGTTGCTTTGGTCATGGTGTTTTATTACCGCAAAAGTAACTAGTACAGACAGTGTGTGGATATTGGGGACTGAACCTGGGCCCTCTGCAAGAGTAGAAGGCTCTTAACCTTTGAGCCATCCCTCTAGCCCCTACTTATTTTATTTTAAGATACATATATATGCATATACATATAACCTATATCATGCATGTGTTTGTGTGTGTGCAGTACCCATGGAGGCCAGAAGAGGGCACAGAACTCTCCCGAAACTGGAGTTACAGACTGCTAAGCCACTGCGCATCCTGAGAACAGAAGGTGGGAACTTCTGCTCTTAATCTCAGAGCCATCATCTCTCCAGCCTCATAGATTTGGCTTCTAAGCAACTGCCCAGCCCTGCACCTGCCCAGCCCTTCCCCAGAATGTCATTTTACCATGTTACACAACCAAGTCCCAGAAGTTTAGTTTCTCTTTTTATATTCACCAATAGTATAGTCAGACTTTCAATTTTTAGCTATGTAGTGTTAGCTCTTTGATTTTTATGGTGCTGGGATTCAAAACCCCACTGAGTTACATGCCTTGCCTTTCATTATGATTTTAATTTGTATTTTGTTTTGTTTTGTTTTGTTTTTTCGAGGCAGGGTTTCTCTGTGTAGCCCTGGCTGGCCTCGAACTCAGAAATCTGCCTGCCTCTGCCTC
>NC_034606.1:63933332-63944033 GCF_900095145.1 Mus pahari | reverse complement strand
GGCTGGCCTCGAACTCAGAAATCTGCCTGCCTCTGCCTCCCGAGTGCTGGGATTAAAGGTGTGCACCACCACGCCCTGCAATTTGTATTTTTATGGTTAATGATGTTAGATATCTTATTTGTCCTATTTTTCTTTTTTTCCTTTTTCTTTCTTTTCTTTGTTTTTGTACTAGGAGGTCATAGGAACTGAGCTAGGGCCTTGTGTGTGCTAGCATTGAGCTCTGTTCCCAACCCTTTTTAAATTATTTATTTTATGTATGTGAGTACACTGTAGCTGAAGACATACCAGAAGAGGGCATCAGATCTCATTACATGTGGTTGTGAGCCACCATGTGGTTGCTGGGAATTGAACTCAGGACCTCTGGAAGAGCAGTCAGTATTCTTAACCACTGAACCATCTCTCCAGCACCCTATTCCTAACTCTTATCACTTGTTCTCAGTTCTCTCATCAGCACCTTTCAAAGAGCATTAGTAAGTCACACGTGGTTCATGAGTTCACGAATGTAATTTCTGCACTCACAAGGCTGAGGCAAGAGGATCACCATACATTCAAGGTCAGTTTCAGCTACAGAGTTAGGTCCAGGCCAGCCCAGGCTAGACCTTATCTCACAAAACAAATAACGGATAGCAGATAGCTTTCATTTTGTAAGGAATGGTGGCTCATGCCTCCTGGGAGGCAGGCAGATGGACAGGGGTTTAAGGCCAGCCCGACAGATAGACTGCGAACTTGTCTCAATAAAGATTTAAGATGGGCAGTGGTGGCAGTGAACGCCATTAATCCTAGCACTTGGGAGGCAGAGGCAGGCAGATCTCTGAGATTTCGAGGCCAGCCTGGTCCACAGAGCAAATTCCAAAACAGCCAGAGCTGTTATGCAGAGAAATCCTGTCATAAAAAACAAGACAAAAACAAAAACAAAACAAAAACAAATAAAATAAATAAATTAATTAATAATAAAAACCATGAGCCATAAAAGATTCCACGCTTAGCATGTTTGCTGTCTCTGTGCTGAGTTCCCAGAAGGGAAAAGAAGCTTCTTGTGTTTGGTTTTGTTGCTCCTCTGTTTTGAGTGACAGCATCACATTTGTAGCCTTGGGTGGCTTCTGGGATTATAGGCAGGAGCCACCATGCTTGGCTAGTTTTTCATTCTGGTGAATACCAATATATTAATCTATTCTTTTAAAGGCTGCACATTCAGAATCCTAACTAAAATAACTTACCAAATCTAGAAAACAGAAAGGGACACACTGTATGTACTCCGAAGGGCAGACTATAGTCCAGCACCAGGCACCAAAACAGCCACAATGCAAACATTGGGTGAGGGCGTAAGTGCAGAGGAAAAGACCAGGTTTCAGGTAATAGAACCAGGGTGGACTTGCAGATAAGCAGTGTCCCAGCTATGGTGGTGAGCATTTCTCACTCACCCCTTTTAGTTAGTGTACTTCCACCACAGGGGCTGGGCAGCTAAGACTGAGTCTCAGACTGGCTTGCATGTACTTGGATCAGATTCAGAAGTGACACAAAGGATGTCCTCCTGCTCCTTTGACTATTTCACAAGCAAGGCTGTGGAGATATATATATATATATATATATATATATATATATATATATATATATATATATATTTCTATAGCAGCGATTCTGTGACAACTGTAGCCTTGCAAATATTGAGAACTGGTTACATCAGAATCAGCAGTGGCAGTGTTAATATAGCTGCAGGATCCCTGGATTGTATCTGCAGCCCTGTATTCTTATACCCAGCTGTCAGCAGAGGCCTCCAGGGGCTTTTCCAGCCCTGACTGGCAGAAGGAACAGTTTCTCTGGCACAGAACTTGTACTGCAGAAATGCTGGAGCATTTTTGGTGCTCCAGCCCACCTGAGCTACTCCAGACTTGCTAAAGGATTTTTTTTTAAGTGTATTTCTTTCTGTCCTTAAGACACTTACAAGGGTTCTGTTTCCTCTGCTGATGGTGGGGTGATACAAGATGGTAGTCACGCTGCGAGTGGGAAGAATGGCAAAGAACAAAGGCCGTCTGTCCATCCTGTGGAACGAAGGTGAATGCAGGAGTTACTTACTACAAGCATGCCGCAGACATTGAGTGACAGTCTAGCTAGACAAGGAAATATCTTCCTGTCCTGAGGAGTTTATGTAACCTGATGATGTCATGGTATGATGAAAGAGATATGTCAGGATGCTACATGCTCACAGGGATATCCCTAGCCATTTTTGGTAGAGAAGTCTTGAAAGAGGTGACCTTTAAACTTGGTTTTTATGCATAAGTAAAAAATTGTCCAGGAGGACGACCAGGAAGAGAGAGGATTCTATCTGCAGGGCTTTTTTGTTTTGTTTTGGTTTTGCTGTTTGAGACAGGGTTTCTCTGTGTAGCCCTGGCTGTTCTGGACTTCACTCTGTAGATCAGGCTGGCCTTGTCATTAGAGATCCACCTGTCTCTGCCTCTCAAATGCTAGGATTAAAGCCAGGAGCTAACACAACCAGTAAAAAATTCTTTCTTAAAAAATATGTCCCAATGTGGTGGCATGTGCCTTTAATCCCAGCACTCAGAAGCCAGAGGTAGGTGAATTTCTGAGTTCAGGACAGCTTGATCTACAGAGCAAGTTTAAGAACAGCAAGGGTGACACAGAGAAACCCTGTCTTCAAAAACAAAAATTTATGCAGCCCTTGCTGATCTAATTACGTGAACCTGGTTGACTTCAAATCTGTGGCAATCTTCTTGCTTCTGCCTTGGACTACAGGCATGTACCACCAAATCGGGCTAAGAAAGAAGTTGAAACGTCTGTGTTCACATTTCCCTCCACACTTTCCCAAGAAAAACACACAAAAAGGGGAGTATATTGTTGTCTGTCTGTTTGTCCGTCTGCCTGTCTGCCTCTTTCAAGACAGTGTCTCACTATGTAGCCCTGGCTGTTCTGGAACTCATTATGTAGACCAGACTGCATCAAACTCACAGAGATCCACCTGTCTCTACCTCTCAAGTGCTGAGATGGAAGATGTGCACCACCAGGCCTTGCAGACGGGGTGCTCCTAAATACCTATGGAGAGAGTTAGGAATAATATAGACTATACCGTTATATATTATATGTATATTATATGTATATTATAGAGGCTTTTTAGATGCAGGGCGAAGGATGGTAGTGGTGGTGTCTATAAAAGCCAGGGATGGGGTGGAGGGGGTGGAGAAAAAAAAGCAAGAGTAAGTGCAAATAGTTGTTCTAGAAGAGATTCTGGGGGACCAAAGAGATGGCTTGGTGGTTAGGACTGTAAACTGCTCTTTTTTTTGTTTTGTTTTGTTTTGTTTTTGTTTTTCGAGACAGGGTTTCTATGTATAGCCCTGGCTGTCCTGGAACTCACTTTGTAGACCAGGCTGGCCTCGAACTCAGAAATCTGCCTGCCTCTGCCTCCCGAGTGCTGGGATTAAAGGTGTGAGCCACCATGCCCGGCTGTAAACTGCTCTTGCAGAGGACCTGAGTTCTGGTCCTGGCACTTACTCTGGGCAGCCTATAACTCCAGTTCCACAGGATCTGAAACCTTAGGCCTCTGTGGACACCTGTACTCTTGAATACATATCAACACAGACAGGCAAACTACTTTTATAAAAGAGAGAGAAAGCGAGAACGAGAGCGAGAGTGAGAGCGAGAGCAGAGAAGCCAGGTTTAATGGGCACACAGTTAAGGCAAAGGTAGGCAGATCTCTGTGAATTGGATGCCAGTCTGGTTCCACAGCAAGTTCTATGATACCAAGTCTAGGAGACCCTGTCTCAAAAACACTGGAGGGAAAGGGATAGATTCTGGGCTTTCTACAAACCTAAGGGTTGGGACCTCTTAAACTAAGTTCAACTCTTCAGTCTTCAGTATTCCCTCACACCTTATGAGAGAATTAGAATGATATGGAAATCTTTAACTGAAGCCCAGTTAGCCCAGTTCCAGACTAACTGATTACTTGCTAGACAGCCTTTTAGTCTGCTTACCCACATTCAAAATTAGGATAATAATATGTCCCTCTGATGATGTTATAATGACCAAGCCAGATGATAGACAACATTTCAAATCATAAAACATGCACCAGACAGACAGCTCAGTGGTAAAAGCACGTGCTGCCAAGGCTGGTGACTTGAACTCAATTCCCAGAACTCACATGCTCGGAGAGAACGGACTCCTGCAAACTGCCCTCTGACATTAACACGTGCCATGGCGTATACACACACACACACACACACACACACACACACACACAATTTTTTTATCCAGAGTAATAAATTTACACTAAAAACATATAAAACATAATAAAATATTTTTACCATTATTTATCAAGCAGTTCATCAATGCTGGTTGGTTTAGTTAGGATTGTTTTCAACTTCTATTTTATCTTCCTGCCCTGATTTGGTTCAGCTCTTCTCCATTCTCCTCCATTTTCTGTCTGTAGACCTTTCTAGATTCTGAAATGCATTTATGAAAATCTTCCCAAAGAATGTACTTCAAAGCTGTCCAGAAATTGGGTGTAGTGGCAAACCCCTGTAATCTCAGCACTTGAGAACCTAAGGCAGGTGGATCTTAAGTTCAAGGATAGCCTGGGTCATATAGGGAGACTTTGCTGCAAAAACACAAGCTACCCTAACCTGGACACAGAACTAGCTACAGACCTAAGTGTGAGTTCTTCAGCCCTATGCAAGATTCCCCATTCAACCGGACCCAACTCACCTTCTGTTCTCCCTCTCCACCCTCTATCCTTTGGCCTAGTTGAATGTTTTACTGTTGCTCAGCCTCCCACATTCTTTCCTAGATCATTTCCTCTACTCCCACAAGGCCTTTCCCCTTCCTGGTCAACATTCCTTCCATCTCCATGGTTCTTTCATCCCCAGCCTAACTGCCGTCTTCTCTCCAAAGCCTTTCTCCTAAAGCTGTCTTCAGCTTCTCCGGGGCACTCTGTATACATTTCCTATTGCAACATTTATCACTGTTTTGCAAACACTAGTTTGGGAGTCTACTAGGTTTCTTCAAACAAGGAACACCTGGATGGAAGACACCTGTTTTCTTTACTGTTTGCAACAAGAAAAGGGTTCATTTGAATGATTGGGGGCAGGTGAAATAGGAAACATGGACTAAAGAGGCGTTAAGGTTTGGGGAGAATTATATGTGCATCTTTCAGTGCCAAAAGGCAAAGCATGGTTCTGAGTAAGCAGGGAGTTTACAGTGAACGTGATCACCTGGTGAGCTGCAAAAGATCCTTAGAGCATGTAAGTCTGGAGGTTAAGCACGAGCAACCAACAGCAAAATGCTGGTGACTAAGAGACCACACGGGGATGGAGGCTCCTGGGCAACCAACCGCTTTCTCTTTCTGCCACATGGTCCTTGAGCATCCATGATAAGCGAATAGTGATTTATTTCCCCTCTTGAGTTATTGATTTTTGTTCAGTATGAGTCTACAGTTTTATCATTATGTCTCTGCTCTGGAAGTCTCTGTTGAAGGAATCAGGGAAGGGGCTGGAGAGTGGCTCAGCAGTTAAGAGGCTCTGCTGGTCCAGAGGACTTGAGCTCAGTTCCCAACACCTACATCGGGCGGCTCACAGCCGCCTGTAACTCCAGCTCCATGAGATCTAACAGCTTCTTCTGGTTCCCTCCATGTGCACATAGACACAAACACTTAAAGAAAGACAGTTTCCTTTTTAAAAATCGGGCAAGTGTACGTTTAGGATCTTGGAGAAGGAAAAGGGGAAGCTATATGTTTGGCTGATTTGTCAACATTAGAAGAGGGACTATGGGCTAGAGAGATGGCTCAGCAGTTAAAGAGCCCTGACTGCTCTTCCAGAGGTCCTGAGTTCAATTCCCAGCAACCACATGGTGGCTCACAACCATCCACAATGGGATCTGATGCCTTCTGGGGTGTCTGAAGAAAGCAATAGTGTACTCATATACATAATAAAATGATATTTATAAAAAAACAAAAACAAAAAAGAGAAGAGGGACTACACAGGGATGAAAAAGGCACGCTGTTAGCATCCCGTCAAATTTCTATTTATGCTCCATGTTACTTGAATATTCATGATAAACAAGTGTGCTCTTTTTGCTCATAGATGTATCTTCAATGCCCCGAACAGCATCTGACATAGAATAATCTTTTCAAAAAAAAAATGTTTGTTGAATGAACAACTAAAACATTTGGGTGACAACTTGGGAGGTTAGATCTGGTTTCCAGTCATCTGGATTCTGCGTTACCCTCCCAGCAGTTCTCCATGTACTGGTTTCATTCTCAGGCAGGCTGGGGTTGACTAGTGATGACAAGGTAAGCAAGAATGGCTATAGGTTTATGGGTTAACAATTCACAATCTCTGGGGACAGAGCCTCTTTCCTGACTCTTCCTTTACAGCCTTGACTAGTCCTATAGTCAGCTTGGCTTAGGTCAATCACAGTCTCTAAAATTGGGTAGTCTTGCGTAAAGTCCTGCTCCTTGATAGGGGTAAAGTCCAGTTGCACTTCAGCAGAAAACAGGATCTAGTGGTTCTCTAAAAGAAATTGTGGTTCTATCATCAGAAGAGGGATAAAGGCTGACAGAAATGACAGAAGTCCATCACCTCATTAGTGGTGACAAGCCAGAGCAGAGTTGTTCTCCTATTTTCATACCAGCCCAAGGAACCTGTGCTTGTTGATAAGGTCTTATTCTAAAGGCCTCTTTCACCTGTCTCTGTCTGTCAGCAAGAAGCCTTCCTCCTCCCTGGGTGCCTGTGTCAAATATCTCTCCCTCCCGAGTCTCTTTTGGACAGAATTCCATCCTTCCTAATGCCAGGTCCAGGGAAGGGCATGCATAACCTAGATGGCATCTCCTGACCTCTCCAGAAAGCAGGCATTGCCACAGCGTGGAGCGAAGCAGAGTCTAGCGGTGAGCTGGCAGTCTTTGGTTCCGTCAGAGCTGGAGGGCTGTGAGCAGTGGAGGACCCAACAGATCGCTTTCTACCAAAGCCATTTACTTCCACAGTCTAACCTCCATTCGTTGCTATGCTGTTCATACGGTCTACTGTTTACATTGTACAGGAACTTGAGACCTGGAGAAGTTTGTGTAAGGCTCCAGAAAAGAGATACCATCCTTGGATAATAAAACCCTCTGTGAGCCAGACCCGAAATAGACATTAGGTCACAGTAATCATCTTTTTAAAATCGTGCTTTTTTTTCTTTTTTGGTTTTTCGAGACAGGATTTCTCTGCATAGCCCTGGCTGTCCTGGAACTCACTCTGTAGACCAGCCTGGCCTCGAACTCAGAAATCCGCCTGCCTCTGCCTCCCGAGTGCTGGGATTAAAGGCGTGCGCCACCACGCCCGGCTGTGCTTTTTTAAAAAAGGTGTTTTGCCTACATATCACACATATCTGTGTGAAGGTGTCAGATCCGTAGGAAATGGAGTTACAGACAGTTGTGAGCAGTCCTTTAGTTGCTTGGAATGGAACCCAGGTCCTCCAGAAGGACAGTCAGTGCTCTTAACAGCCGAGTCATCTCCAGCCCCAACAGGAATAATTTCAATCATTCTTTCAAGCGCAAATTTTCCCCTCCAGTCCAAGCTCAGAAGGTGGTGGTGTGACTTCTCCAGGATTATATACATGGCTCTCACGATTACTTGCTTATTTTCTGAGACAGTCTTGCTATGTAGCTCAGGCTGGTCTCCAAGCAATCCTCTTGCCGCAGCCTCTCCAGTGCTGGAATTACAGACCCGAGTCACAGATGGTGGTCTCCCTAGTGTTCCCAGTTAACTTTGCAGTCCGCGCTGTGTGGCTACATCCTCCAACAAACACAGCGATTGGATGCCCACCCAGGGCCACCAGGGCGCGCTCGCAGCCAGGCGCGAGGCCGCCGAGGGCGGGAGGCTCTGTGATTGGGAGGCGCGGCTGTCAGTTAGTCGCGGGCGGGGCGGTGGGCGGGTGGGCGTGGCCTGCATGAATAAGGCGCGCTTCAGCGCGTCGAGCGCTTCGCCGCCGCCCGCCGGACTGCGAGGCGCCCCCTGAGGGGCGGAGGAATCGGGCCTGGGGAGCGGGCGCTGAGGGAGGAGCCAGGTCGGAGCGGCTGAGGGCCCTGGCGAGGAGGTGAGGCCCGGAGGAGGCCCCGCCGCGATGGGCAACCTGGAGAGCACCGACGGCGGCCCCGGCGAGCCGCCCTCCGTCCCGCTGCTGCTGCCGCCCGGCAAGACGCCGATGCCCGAGCCGTGCGAGCTGGAAGAGAGATTCGCCCTAGTGCTGGTGAGACCGGCGCTGCTGCCTTCCCGCCGCCCCCACAGCCCCCGCCGGGTCCCGCCCACCCCCGCAGCCCCGTCAACGCCTGGCCCGGCCGGCGGCTCGGAGCGGCCTGTCGGGGGTCGGGGAGGAGGGGTCCCCAAGCCCGGGACCTGCCCGAGGTCCAGACTCCTCCCTCCCCACTTCCCTCAGACTTCCCGGTCCGCTGCCGGAATTCCATTCCCGGGACCTCGCTGGTGGGACGGTTTCGGAAGCTGTTGGGTCCCCAGCCAAAATCAGGCATTTTTCCTCCCTTATGAGAGCGGGTCTCGCGTTCAGACCAGATGTTTCGGGGAGGAAAAGGGGGGATCGGAGAAGGGGCTGGCTGCCTTTTGGGGGGGGTATAAGCAGCGATGCCATTCTACTTATTTCAGAACCGCCTGCAGGCATCCTGCTAAGTTATAGTGGATTTGCCTAGGCTGAACATGTGGATAAGCCATTTGACTAGACAGTTTTTTTTCCTCCCCGATTGAAACAATACACAAACCATCCCGCCTGGTTTTTTTCCCCCTCGTTTCATGTTAAGCTTTGGTGACTGGTTTGTGTACCATTGCTTGTGGTTCTTTGTCTAAAGACGAACTTTCAGAGCTGACGTTGGGACTCTCCTTTGCTCTGGACGTTGATGTGAGTGAATAGAGAAGTTAGTAGCAGGTATCACTGAAAGGAAGCTGGACCATGTTCAACATGTGTTCAACACGAAGCTTTAAAAAAGAAGTTGAACACACGCTAACAGATAAATCTGAAAAACTTGGGGAAATAGCTTTCACTTCTTCCCCCAAAGAACTATTAGGAGATAGTAATAATTCTGGTGTATTGTTGGTATGGTCTGAGGACCTGACTTTGCCCGTGAGGAGGGATAAGTTGTAGACTTAGCAGCCTTATTGGATTTCATCTGCCTTGGAAGAGGGAGATTAGATCTGTTGGCAGCTGTGGAGCTGTCTAGAGATCCTGGCCTCCGCAATGTGGGGAGCCTGACATCACCAGCTCAATGGCACCAACTTGGACTCAGAGAGAGTCCAGGATGTTCCACAGAGGTGTATCACGGGAAGCAAGAAAGGATGCCCCCTTGGCAGGCGCTTTATATCAGGCACACCTGGAGGGGATCAGTCATGACCTTCAGCTGTCCCAGGAAAGGAGGAGGAAAAAAAAAATCAATATGCTTGCACACCTGTGATGTATCTGCACCCCCTCCATAGAGTCCCTGGTTTAAGGCACAGGGTTGGGTTAGAACTCTTGGGATCAATGTTCTGAGCAGATTACCTCAAGCTCTCCAACCTCTGCCTGGGTCTTTGTGGATCAGATCATGTGTCTGTACCAGAAAGCCAGGAGTCTGTGGTCTTGACTCAGCGGTGATACAACTTTCCCAGTCAGAGTGTTTTCCGGAGGAGTGTAGGGGGTGGGGCTCTGTAATACAGTGGGGTTTGGGAAACCCTCATCTGACAGGAGCAGGCATATCCTGTGGCCAGGTGTATGGCATAGGATATAGCCTTCCTCAGATTTCTGCACCTCAAACTCCTTTGGGGGAATACAGGTGATCTCAGATCTGAGTCACTGTTGAGATAAACTTCAGTTAACATTTACTGAGCATACAGCAGACTCTGCCGAATCTTTGACTTCCACTTTCATGAAATCTGCAGCACAGTCCCGTGTGGTAAGCGTGGTTACTACCCACACTGTAGGAGAGTGGGGCTGGAGGGATTCGGTAGTAACTTAGTGATAACCGCCTGAGCAGAGGCTGAAGAAAAGTTGAAAGTCCATATCCTAAACCAGATACCAGAGTCTCACCCTGCACCCACTGGCTTTTCCCTAAAGCAATCCATTACGTTAGAGCTGATAAAGTGGGAACAGAAGAGGTAACAAAGGAGCAGCTTGTAGCTTACAGAGAGTACCTACCCAGTGCTAATGTAGGGTACACGCATCAGTTCTCCCAGTCCTACCAGGACAGGATTATTGGTTGCAGCCATGAACAAAGCTGTGGGGAATAGCCTTTCCCTGTGTAATTTCCTTAGGATAGAGACTTTACACTGAACCTGATCAATTATAGGTTATACATTGTTTCTTATTTTCAAAAAAGTTACTATTACTGTGTCTGTGACTACAGGCAGGCACCTGTATGTACCCTTGAGTGTAGAGATCAGAGGTCAATTTTTGGGAGTCAGGCCTCTCCTTCCACCACAGGTCTGGACTTCAGCTGGGGTTGTCAGGCCTGCCCCGTAGGAGCTTGTACCTGTTAAGCCACCTTGCCAGCTCTATAAATTGTTTTTAAGGTCTTAAATACATATTTCCAAGTTTATCTTTTAAAAACAATAATGTGGTATAGTAGCACATTCCTGTAATTGCTTGTGAAGCTAAGGTAATAGAATTGTAAACTCAAGGCCTGCCTCAGTTACATAGTGAGACACTGTCTCAAAACCAAATCTTTTTCTTTTTTTTTTT
>NC_034606.1:63889439-63933302 GCF_900095145.1 Mus pahari | reverse complement strand
CAGACACACCAGAAGAGGGCATCAGATCCCATTACAGATGGTTGTGAGCCACCATGTGGTTGCTGGGAATTGAACTCAGGACCTCTGGAAGAGCAGTCAATGCTTTTAACCGCTGAGCCATGTCTCCAGCCCCCAAACCAAATCTTCATCCCCCCCCAAAAAAAGTGTCCTCCAAGTGAGGAAAGAGGATTTTTCCTCTTGATTATAAAGTTATAATACAGTGTGTGTGTGTGTGTGTATATATATATACTTAAGCACATTTGGAAACTACCGAAAGATAGAAGAAAATCATCTGTACTATAGACTAGTAATTTTTTTCCTAGTAAGATTTTGACACACTTAAATATATTTTAACAATTAAGATAATATCCTTCAGACTATGTCATAAACTGAGTTTTTCTTCTTTTTTTTTCATTAATTAAGTTTTTAAATTTCACAAGTATTAATTGTTTTGTCTGCATGTATGTCTGTGTGAGTTTCCCTGGAACTGCAGTTACACAGACAGTTGTAAGCTGTCTTTTGGGTGGGATGGTTGGAATTGAACCTGGGTTCTCTAGAAGAATAGCAAAAGTTCTTAACTGCTGAGTCATCTCCAGCCCCCCAACCCCTTTTTTGTTTGTTTTGTTTTTAGAGACAGGGTTTCTCTGTGTAGCCCTAACTGTCCTGGAACTTGGTCTGTAGAGATATGCCTGTCTTTGCCTTCTGTGTGCTTCAGTTAAAAGCTGTGGACCACCACTCCCAGCTGAGTTTTTCTCTACAATTTTAAGTATTTTCTAGTTTTTAAAACATTCTTGGTATCATGACTTTATGGCTACATGGCACTCCACAGCAGAGTATTTGGTTACTATGTTATCTTGTACTTTTTCTTTTATCTCTATTTTGTCTTGTGATGAATTTCCTATGCACAAATATTTGTTTTCATCTCTGATTATTGTTTTAGATAAATTCCACAAGTGGCGTTATTGGGACAAAGGTTAAATGTTTTTTCAAGGTCATTGAGATCTATCCATTTTTAAAAATCATTTGTGTGTGTATTGTGTTGTGGTATATATGTGTGGAGATCAGAGAGTAATTTTCAGGAGTTGGTTTTCTCATTCCACTTCTGGGATTGAACTCAGGTCATCTGACTCCGAAGCAAGCACCATAACTCAGTGAGCTATCTTGATCCACAAGACCTATCTATACCTTTTCTTAAAGTTGTATCAATGACTTCCTGTCCACTATAATAACTTAGTATCTCATTTTTCCTCCTGTTTTTTTCTTTTCTGCTTTCACAGTGCTTGAGTTCTAACTCAAAACCTCCTTCATTCTAGACAAGTGCTCTCCCAATTACTTGCATCCCTGGCCCTTCTTTTCTCCATCCATCCATCCATCCATCCATCCATCCATCCATCGTCTGAGACAGAGACAAGAGCTCTCTTCATAACTCAGACAGTCCTGAAACTCACTATGTAGACCAAGCTAGATTCAAACTCACAAGAGAATTGCTTTGCTCTATAACCTGAGTGCTGGAATTAAAAGTGTGTGCCACAAGGTCTGATCTTCCTTTCCTTTATAAGCCACTTCTGGATGGTTTAGATTTTTGAGAACTTCTGTCTCTTTGATTAATTAAAAATGCTACCTGGCTTTACTTTGGATTTTCCTGAGTATTTTGTCATATGTGTTTTGGCTACCTTTGTCTTTTGGTCTTTATTGGGGGTTTATTATATTATCTATATGTCTATGTAATAAATATGTTTTCTGCAGTTTCACATTATAAATCTTTTTTTCACACATGAAAGAGTATAATAACTAACTGTTCTGTAAGGATAAAACACTGGTGTTCCTGGAATTGCTTCCTGCCCCTTATGCTCTTCCATGAGAAGCCTCTGGTGCTGGGCTTGTTGGGTCTGCATGTCTCACATCTGGGACAGTCCAGGTGGCAGTCACATACTCTTGAGAGAACTGCCACAATTAGTGAGAACAGGAACAGGCCTCAGTGGAAATAGCTAGTCTTCAGTGAAGTGAAAAAAGAAGCCAAGGTGGAGAGGAAATGAAACCACAGATCTTCCCCCGCGGCTTCTTGGGAAGGCTGGGTCAAGGTCTTCCCTGAGGTCAAGACCAAGGTATTTGCCCCAGAGCTGACTGCGGGTAAACCGAGAGGACCTAGTGCTATCTGCCTGACGTCCGCCTGGAGCCTGGTGCCTGCTCTGTCAGGTGTCTGGCCTCCATTTTGGGGAGACACTTCTTGCGTTAGGGCTGAGCTGCTGCAATGACGGGGAAAAGCTGGGGGTTCGTTCCAGTTTAGAAATACTTTTGGAAAAAAGAAAAGACCATTTTCTCTGAGGACAGGGAAGGTGTGATGGTCACTTAGTCTCCCAGGAGATCTCTTGTCCCCTCTGGGCATGAGAGTTCAGGACTCCCACTTTGAGCAGCTGTAGATGAAATAGACGGTTTTAAGGTCCTCTGTCTGAGGAAGTGGGGTGGGCAGGGGATTCTAGAATGAAGCTGAACTGGGTAGTTAGGACCCCTGAGTTTTCTCTGCTTTCCTTTCACCTCCAGAGTGAGTCCCCCCGAGAGGTGTGGGGGCATCCAGCTGACCTAGTCCTCCTGGTGCCCCTCCCATACTCCTGGCTTCTACAGTCTTCACAGCTCTCCTCCTCCTGCTCTCTCTCCTCCTTTAGCTACTTTCTCCCAGGTTCTCTTACAGTAAAGTTCACCTTACAGTAAAGGTGTGGTTCGGGTGTGTGTTGGGAAGGAAAGGACCTAGAAAAGCATGGTGTTACTGCACTCACTGGCTGGTGAAAAGGCTAGAGGGTGGCCGGAAGTGATAGTAGGAAAAGTCCCTGTGGTAGCCAAGGGTGATGGTGCAGAGATTCTCAAATCCTGACCTTCAGTGGTCCGCGGCGTAGGCTTAGTTTGTAAAGTTCTCGGTGACACCGAAAAGTACTGTAAATAACTTTAAGGGCCATAGAGAGACTAGCTGAGCTCTTTGCATGGCTGGCTTTAGGCTGGCCTATACCAGTGGGAGTTTAATTTCTGTCCCCATCCCCTCTGTCTTCTTAGTCACCTCTGATATTCCTCCAGGGCTAGAGTTGTCCTGTTGGTTTTGGCACAGGGTTCTCAATATGCAGTAACAAGAGGAATTCTTCCTTCCCTTTTTTTTTTTTTCCCTTTGTTTTTTAAGAAAGGGTTTCTCTGTGTAGACCAGGCTGGCCTCTAACTCAGAGGTCCACCTGTGCCCCCCAACCCCCCAAGCTGGGATTAAAGGGTGCCCACCACCACCTAGATGTATACTTTTTTTCTTCCTATCTCTGGGTCAGTCTAGAAAGGAGACTGTCACATTCTTTAGTTACCCAGCCCTTTTCTAAGAGCTGGGCTTGAGCCTGAATTTGGTTATTTTATGAGATGGTTGCTCTGTTTTAAGATCTACTTAGACTTCAGAGTTTAGCTGTTTTATTTATTATTTATTTATATCAGTTTCCTTCCTTGCAGGGAACAGTCCTTCTACATAGTCCCTATTTCCCATGAAACTATTAAAAAAGCATGCGTGTGTGTGCGCACACACACACACACACACACACTAGCTGGTTTGAGATTTGCCCGCTCAGACTTAAAGGCTGTTGGTTTTATAATCAGGAGCTTAGGTTCTGATCCAGTTTTTGTAGTCTGTTTTTCATCTGAAGGTCTGTAGAACAAATCTTATAGTTTAAAACTTTTTAAAAAAGATTTATTATTATACATGAGTACACTGTAGCTGACTTCAGATACCAGAACAGGGCGTTGGATCTTGTTACGGATGGTTGTGAACCACCATGTGGTTGCTGGGATTTGAACTCAGGACCTCTGGTAAGAGCAGTCAGTGCTCTTACCCGCTGAGCCATCTCACCAGCCCTTAAGACTTTTAATTATATTTTTTACTCATTTATTGAGTGTTATGTGGACACGTGTGGGCCACAGTATGGATGCCTTGTGGAGTCTGTTCTCTCCTACCATGTGGGTCCCAGGGATTGGACTCAAGGTTGTCGGGCTTGGCGGTAAGAGGCCTTCCCTGCCCACCTGCCCGATCCTGTAACTGTCCTGAGCCTCTTTTGTTCTTTATGATGTAAGTGAAGGCAAGACTTACTTCACAGCATTTTAAGGATACTCCCGGATGTTAACATGGTTTTCAGCGGAGGAAAGAGTTGGCCTATGTTGGATTTTTGGGGAGCAATTAGGTTATTACACTAAAGGCTGCTGTGCTTGGTACAGAAGCCCAGGGCTGTTAAACAAAGTGATTGGGTATGACTCTCGTACTGCTGGTCCCAGCAGGGCTACAAAGAGAGGCCTTGTATTTAATATTTTTTATTTTAACGGAATGAAAGTAAAGATAGAGTAGACCTTTTTATTATCCATATCTACAGGGTTAGTGCCTGGTTCTTCTGATAACAGCAGGCTCTACCTTAAAATCTATCAAAGAAGTTTGGCATATACATTCTATATCTCCCCTCTGGGCAGCCCATCAGGCCAGTGTATAAAAGTCTTGTATTTGAGCCGGGTGCGGTGGCGCACGCCTTTAATACCAGCACTTCGGAGGCAGAGGCAGGCAGATTCCTGAGTTCGAGGCCATCCTGGTCTACAGAGTGAGTTCCAGGACAGCCAGGGCTATGCAGAGAAACCCTGTCTCCAAAAACCAAAAAAAAAATCTTGTATTTTGGAATGTATTATCAAGAAATATTTTTGTATGGGTAGGATAGAGTTAAGACAGGATCTTTTGTAGCTCAGGCTAGCCTAAGCTTCTATTGGTCTGGCTTCTACCTTGCAAATGCTAGGTTTACAGGCATGTGGTACCATGTCTAGCTGAATTTGTAAGTACATTTGATAGTGCTTCTTTATTTTGTGGATAACGCATCCCTTTGGAAGTCTATTCAACTCCATTGTCTCCTTCTGTGTATGTTGCATATATGTGGTGTTTTGAGGGGCTTTGGGCCTGCCTGTTCTTGGATCTCCTGGGGGGGGGGGGTCCTGGCTTTGATTGTGGAAGGAGGGGAGGAGACCCGAGGAGCTTCTCAGTACCAGCAGCGATGGAGTGTAGGGTACGGTAGGAGAGAGCCCTAGTTAGGCAGTGCAGATAAAATGGTGCTCTGGTGATGGTGACAGCCAAGGCCTCTAGGCCTCTTGTTGAAGTCTGGCCGGTCCCCATTCAGAGGGAGACATTCAGCCCCCTTGACAACGATTTGACCTTGGTTAGGGATCATTTATTGGGGGGCCTACACTTTTGAGTTAGGGGTCTAGCCCTCAAATTCTGGGAACATCTAGGTGGGAGTAACTGGGTGGGTTTTGAACCAGTGGCCTCTGCTTTTATAGTTGGGGACAAAATTTAAGTGGAGTCCTGTGATTAGAAATCTTACCTACGGGGGGCTGGTGAGATGGCTCAGTGGGTAAGAGCACCCGACTGCTCTTCCGAAGGTCCGGAGTTCAAATCCCAGCAACCACATGGTGGCTCATAACCATCTGTAACAAGATCTGATTCCCTTTTCTGGAGTGTCTGAAGATAGCTACAGTGTACTTATATATAATAAATAAATAAATAAATCTTAAAAAAAAAGAAATCTTACCTACTTAATGACCTGTACATCTTGATTGCTTAGAATATTTAAAAATTTCATAAAACATTTTTCAAAGATTTTACATTTTTGTGGGCTTTGTATTAAAATAGCACTCAGAAGGCAGGGGCAGGTGGATTTCTTAATTGGAGGCCAACCTCCAATTGTCTTAGTCAGGGTTTCTATTCCCGCACAAACATCATGACCAAGAAGCAAGTTGGCCAGGAAAGGGTTTATTCGGCTTACATTTCCACACTGCTCTTCATCACCAAGGAAGTGAGGACTGGAACTCAAGCAGGTCAGGAAGCAGGAGTTGATGCAGAGGCCATGGAGGGATGTTACTTACTGGCTTGCCTCCACTGGCTTGCTCTTTTATAGAACCAAGACTATCAGCCCAGAGATGGCACCACCCACAAGAGGACCTCCCCCCTTGATCACTAATTGAGAAAAAAATGCCTTGCAGCTGAATCTCGTGGAGGCATTTCCCCAACTGAAGCTCCTTTCTCTGTGATAACTCCAGCTGTGTCAAGTTGACACAGAACCAGCCAGTGCACTGGTCTACGTAGGGAGTCCCAGGCCAGCCAGGGCTACATGGTGAGAGTGTTTTCTTTCTGTGTTGGGTCCTCCATCTCCTTTCAGAGATGACGGTTTTTAATACCGGCTATATGGTATGGCCTGGACTTACCTTGATGAAGTTTTTTTTTTTTGGTTGTCCGAGACAGGGTTTCTCTGTGTAGCCTTGGCTGTCCTGGAACTCACTTTGTAGACCAGGCTGGCCTCAAACTCAGAAATCTGCCTGTCTCTGCCTCCCGAGTGCTGGGATTAAAGGCGTGCGTCACCACACCCGGCAATTATTCTTATTTATTGGGTATAGGGCGTATGCTGTTACACGGCCGATTTCATTTACCTTGACAACAGCTCTGTAAGGCTAGGTTACTGTTTTACAGGGGATGAAGGCAGGCTCAGAGGGCTTAACCAGAGAAGGTCTCCATTTAAAGATTGCTCAGGAAAGCCTCCCTAAAGACATTTCTACTTGGATTTTTTTTTTTTTTTTTGGTGCTAAAAAGACTGCTAGAAAAATAGCTTTTCAAATGATGGATACTTAACCTTTGGTTTTCTTTACAGATTTCAAATCTGTAGAAAATTTTTGGTAAAAATGTGAATAAAATACTAGGCATGGTGGCATCTGTACCTACCACCCCAGGATTTAGAAGGCTGAGGCAGGAGGATTGTTGAAGTTTTCAGGCCTGTCTGGGGTACAGAGTAAGACCCTATCTCAAACATCAAAAATGTTAAAATGAAAATCTAGATAACTTCCTTGGCTGTTGTTAAAGATAAATTTAGTGAAGATGTTGGGAGAGCTTTTTGTCTGGTCATTTTGAAACAGGGGCTTGCTATGAAGCCATGCCTCACCTATGTGTGTAAGTCAGGCTGTCCCTGTACTCCCAGTCTGTCCTCCTGCCTCTGTGTTCTACAGGCATGAGCCACTATGCCTTGCTCTTAGGTGACACTTTTTAGGGCTCTGTCAGTTTGAAATGCATGCTTCTTTTCCTTCAGCCATCTTTATTCTGGGAAGTGTTTCTCCAGAAGTGATTACATGCATGCACAGAGGTCCACACCGTGGGTTCTCTGAGATGCTGCTCAATGCCGCTTGCTTTTCTCTTCTCTTCTCTTTTTCTCTTTTCTTTTCTTTTCTTTTCTCTTCTTTTCTTTTCTTTTTTTTTCTCTTTTTTTTTTTTTTTTTTTTAAAATTGGGAATTCTTCCATTTTCCTTGCTGCTCAAATAAGATCCTGTGAGTCCTCTCTAATTTTCTCTTCTTTGTCAGTATACAATCCATATGTAATCTCCACTTGTTTCATCTCTAACAATATACATCAGTTTTTCTCTCTGCCACCATCTCCATCCATGCTGGGATCAGCCTTGCTTGTATTACAGTCAGGCAGCCATTTTCCTCTCTCCACAAAGGAGCCGAATTTAAGATATTAGTCTTTCATTCAGAACATTTCTATGTTAGGGCCTTTGCACAAGCTCTATCTGCTTGGGGAGCCATTTGCCCGAGTCTTTAAAATTACTCAGTTTATAACCAGGGCTTCCGCTTTGCAATTGCCACCTATTTCCCAGCCCTGCTTATGACTGTCTGCCTTAGAGTCCTACCCTTGATCTTAGCCAAAAGGCTGAGAAGCGATTCTATCTTAGACTCTTGTTCATTCCTCTGTGTTATTTTTCATCTTGAAATTATTTACTTAATTACTTATTTATCCTTTTTCCTACATTACCTACTCCCTGAGGGTGGAGACATTATGTTTGCTTATCATTGTACAGCCAACTACCTGGTATAGGTAAGCATCATTTACTGTCTGTAGCTGATGGGAATCTCTAAGATAGGAGTGTGTGCATGTACAAAAATAATAATCTAAAGAGGTAGTTCAGACTGTAATGCTGTATAATAGAGTATGTGCTTAGGTGTAAATGTGTAGAGAAAAGGCCTAAAAGAATCAGAACCAAATTGCATTGGCCATCAGGGAAGATTGAATTTCTCAAAAAAATTATATTTATATTATGTATTACTCTTTTAAGGAAAATAGAAGACTAAAAATAGAGTTGGAGGGGGAACTTTAACTTTGAATGGTAATGATAGAAGTTTCTCTTGCTTTACACGCAGTCAAAAGATGAACAGGAGAAAGGGGGAAACACCTGTAGGATTGGTAGCTCCTTCCTTCCTGCCTGTGGGGACCTGGGCATTGGTTCTCACAGAAAAGAGATGCCCTTCTGCCCCAAGGCTGCAATTTAGGTTGTTGAGTGGCATCCTGGTTCCTCGGACTCAGGCAGGTTGTATATTTTTAGTCTCTTTCATTTCAGGTCCAGCTAAACTTGGACGTCTCGCCTTGGCAGAGCTACAGTGACATCAGCAAAGGCAGTAAGCCTCAGCTCTGACTTAGCTGAGCCTGAGCTCCTCAGAACCCTGTAGCAGCAATGTTCTCTAGATTCTTGTTTCTTAGGAAAAGGACAACCAATAGTGCTTTTAAATAATGAAAAACAGAAAAAGACAATGTAATGAACATGGCCACTCTGGAAAGAGGAACAAATGACATCCAGTGACCTTCCACCAAGGGAATATTCCAAATAGCTTTTTGATAATATTTACTGGATGGTAATGGAATGCCAGCCCCAAGCAGTCACTTGGCACAAACCGTCTTCTTCCTTCATCATGGCTGTGTGAATGCAGGGTCTCAAGCATGCAAGGTTTATGATCTACCACTAAGCTGCAGCCCCAGACTAAAGCAGTTATTTCTGTTTTGTAGATGGGAAAGCTGAGGTCCAGGAAGGTTAAATGATTCAGGATTAAAGAATTAGTAAGTAACCAGGGTCTGAATCCAAGCATTCTGACTCCAAAGCCATGTTGTAGTTCCGTTTGTTTTGAAACATGATCTCACACTGCATGGCACCAAACTAGCCTGGAACTCACTGGCCCACACAGGTGTCTCACTTGGGCCTCATCCTCCTGAGAGCCGGGATTACAGCCACAAACCACACTGGCTCGAGTCCACATTCTTACATGCTCCTCTTCCCAGAGTTGACCTCTTGTTTACAGTCAGGTGACGCACACCTGTAATCGTAGTGCTTGGGAGATGGTGGCAGGAAGACCAATAGTTCAGGGCCAGCCTCATCTAAGGAGCATGTTCAAGGATAACCTGGAATAATGAGAAGCTGTCCAAAAAAAAAAAAAAAAAATGTAATTACAAGATAGGAGCCAGACTGGGAGTGATGGCACGTGTACTTGGTGGCTTGGAGGCAGGAGGATCAGGTCAAAGTCATCCTGAGATCCATAGTGAGAGTGAGTTTGAAACAGCAGCTTGGGCTGTGTAATGAGTTTAGGGGCAGCTGGGACACAGCAGAATCTTATCTCACGAAACCCAACCAAAAACAAAAATAGGATTATGTCTTTGAGAGCAGAGGATAGATTAAGAGAGCCAAGCAAAGACCTCATTTAGATCGGCAAGTCTTAGACCTACCCTTTTCAGTCACTCCCTCCTATGCACAAGGCGCTTTCCCGAACACTTTAGAGCATACCAGATATATAAATGAAGCTCCCTAAGTTAGAGAGACAAATGAGCATCAAGCACTGTATTTTGAACGGGAGCATTAAGCCCAGCATGTATTCTCAGGTTGTCTGAGAAAGCTTCTGTATTTCAAAGTTGGCTTTCCCCATACGAGGATACGATTTGCCTTGCTCAGTTACATGTTTCTAAGAAAGAGCACTCTTGAGGCCGGGATGTAGCTCAGTCGGTAGAATACTCATCGAGCATGTGTGTGGCACTGTGTTTGATCCATACAATGAGCATGTAGTGTACTCCTGTGACCTCTGCACTTTGGAGATTAAGGCAGGAGGATCAGAGGTTCAGAGTTATCTTCACTACATAGTGAGTTCCAGGCTAGCCTGGGCTACACAAGACCTTGTCTCCATAGAAAAAGAAAGCAAAAAAGCCACTCAGAGGGAATTGTTTAGGTACTGAGATGTCAGTCAGTTGTAACCACACAGGAGTCAGAGGAGGGCAAGATCAGCTTGGTACAGGAAGGAAGTCAGCTACTGCTTTAAGTCTCGTCTTAAAAGTGACTAGGGTAGTCCAGACCGAGCAGGATGGGAAGAGATTAAAGAGGAAGAATGAGCAGGCTGTTGGGAAGAGCAGCCAGGAAGCCTGCCTGCCTTTTGGTTACAGAGAAGTGAGCTTGGATCAGGATGGATCTTTTGTCCACAGAGAGTTCTGCCTGAAGATTTACTGATGCTAGAAAAGGCTCTGAGGAGTCCCTGCTGCCCAATCTTTCATCAGGGAATAGAGATTAGCGATTAGTTGGTAAGTGGTCCCTGACCATTCTTGAGTTTGCTCATTGAAAGTTAAATGGTTGAAATATGTGAGAAATAAACATTTAATCCTCAGAGGTTAGAGAAGCAGAATAGTTTGAATAAAACTGGATTGGAAATGTTCCCACCTGTTAACATTTGAGCAGTATGTAGATGCTTATATAATTTATCGTCCAAACTTTAAACTTGTTTTCTTTTTCTAACTCTTTCTTGTCTCCTTTAAAGGTGGAAGGGCATCTCGTCCTAAGTAATTTGTGTTATTAACAATGCTTGGGTTGGAGAGCTGGCTCAGTTGGTGAGATACTTAGGGCCTGAGTTTGCTCTCTAGCACCCAGAAAGCTGGCCAGGGTGTTAATGTGCCAGGAGTCCAGGCCTGGGGTGCAAGAGCATCCCTGGGTCAGCTGTGAAGCCAGCTTTGCGGAGTCCTTGAGCTCCAGTTGAGTGAGAGACCCTGTCTGAAAGAATAAGATGGGGAGCCATTGAGGAACACAGCCAGTGTCAGCCTCTGGCCTCCTCAGTCAAGGTCGCACATGTGCATAGGCACACACTGCACGGATAGATACACAAAAGGCTTTGATTGTGGTAGATTCTCAACAAGCACTTCACTGCATCACAATGCTGTTGCCCTCTGGCTGTTGTTGTAATATACATGCTATATTTTGGTAGGCAGGAGTGAGCTAGTATCCTTTCCTAGCTAATGGCCCCAGCTAGGTATCTGGAGTCACGCTGGACTACTTGACCTTCATCTGTACTGCCACACTGCAGTTGGCCTTCGGCTCCTGCTTGGTCTGTTTTAGTAAACCCGGTGGTGTCCTTTCTTGAGTCTTGCAGGACCTAACTCTGTTCTCCATCCATCATCACTGCCATAAGCTTTTAAAATCTGAGGTGGGAAACAACTGCCCATTCAGGGAACCGAAAGGAGATTGGTTGAATAGGGTCCTAAAGAGGTCAGATGTGCTCAGGACCAGACCACATGGGATCTTGTCAGCCGTAGTAAGAATTTGAAAATAGGTGTGGGGACAGTTTTCAGGCTTCATAGTGTTGGGTTCACTGTGTCTGCTGGGAGAGTTCTATAGCCTGTCCTGCCCAGGGCAGCAGCCTGCCTGAGGGCCAGGTTCCCCTCTAGGCTCTGCCAGAGAGGGACGGCCCTCTTTATCTATCATTTCAGGTTTGACTGGTGCTCAGCCCTTAACTGCTGCACTTGCCCTCGGGCCAAAAAGGGCTGTGTCTCTACTAGGCTGGCCCCAGAGTTTGGCGTGCCTACCCATGGCCTGGGCCTATAATTTGGTGGGTTGGCTGGTTACAAAAATAAAAAGTACGACCTATAACTAAAGCTGAGTGGATTCACTGAAGAGGGAGCTTTTAATTTGCCTGGACTGTACTTACTGAAGAAGCAAGTCTCCTCCCCAGGCATAGCTCCAGGTCCTTCTTTAGCCCTGCTGTAGGCCCAGTTAGGGCTTGTGCATAGTAATGAGATGTGGGGGGCTTTCAGGGAGGTATTTGGAGGGGCTCTTGGGGCTCAACAACAGGCTTGATTTGGTTTCTTAGGAAGTAAACCTTCAGTCTTGTCTCTCACATTTGTTCTGCCATTTGAAGTAGCATCCATCTATTCATTCAACAATATTGAATGTTTTTTGTATTTTGGACATCAGTGATACTATAGTAAATAAGAGAAACAAAGACACCGGCCTCAGAATTCACATTGTTGTTGAAGAGATCAATATAAACATACAAGTGTATAAAACAATGTTGGTGCCACATAGACAAACGGAGATAGAGAATAGTGGGATTGATGTTTCAGAAGCTCAGTGTTTTCTACGATTGAAGTAAAGAAATGGGGTAGAAGGCGAAATCTACTTCCTTAGGTTCTAGATCCCAGCACCTGAAGGTATGTCTGAGGACGAGGCTGCCAGTGACCGCAGGCAGCCTGGTGGAGAGCCAAGCAGTGTGCCCTCTGGGGCCCAGCTGGCTCGTCCCAGGTGGGCCCCAGTCAGAGCCTGTGGTGGTTTTTTCCTGGCTTCAAGTGTAGTGTCAACTATCTACAGGGCTGGCAGGGTGCTGATTAGCTGTAAATGGACGCTGGCCTTCTCAGGATTTCTCAAGTGTGATTCTCAGGGTTTTCTGATGTGCCTGTGTTCTGGATAGAGGAGAAGGGTAAAGGTGGGGCTGGGAAACTGCTGCACAGAGGACAGTGGGCTCCTCCTGCCTGTATCAGGGTGTACTTTTCCAAGAGCTGAGGGGATTTGAATTCGAATCTTTTTGTTTGTTTTGTTTTCAAAGACATGGTTTCTCTGCAGCTGGCCTGGAACTCACAGAGATCCACCTGCCTCTGTCTCCTGAGTGCTGGGATTAAAGGTGTGCACAACTATTGCCCTACTTGGATTTGACTCTTAATGCTGCTGTTTATTAGCTCTGTGACCTTGGCCAGTTCTCAACTCCCTTAACCCTCAACTTTTTTCCCTGTATAAGGGTAATAGTTCTTACCCTCTAGGGGTTTTATAAGAACTAAATGGCATGGTTAAAAGATCCAAGGCAGTGTCTGGCATAGTGGGGTACTCTATAATAAGATTTGTTTTGAGTCAGGAATTCATATGTCCTGATTGACTTCAAACTCCCTGAGTGGACAAGGATGAACCTGAGTTTCTGATCTTCCACTTCCATCTTTTGAGCATTGGGATCACAGGCACGCTCCACCAAGGCCAGTTTATACAGTGCTGAGGATAGAACGCAGGGAGACCCTCATACATGCAAGGCAGGCTCTCTGCCACCCAACTCATCCCTGATCCAAGAAGGCGTATTCTAAAGGCAACCTTTTGAATCAAGAATCTTGTATTAGGAAACCAAATGAAAATATTCAAGAAAATGAATTAGCAGGGGTGGGGAAAGACCTCAGCAGTTAAGAACATTTCTTGCTCTTGCAGAGAACTTGGGTTCAATTTCCAATACTCACATAGCAGTTCACAACCATCTGTAACTCCAGCTCCAGGGGATTTGATACTCTATTCTGACTCCTGTGGACACTGGGCGCACATGTGGGGCAATAATCTGCACAGACAAAGCATTCATGCACACAAGGACATTCTAAGACAGAAAAGAAGTGTGAGTTATTATTCATGGGTAGAGATTGTGTTTTCTGTACCTCTGAAGTGCAGAAGCACTGAGGTACACACCACCCTTCATTCCTGTCAGCCTGCCTCTTAGTGCAGCCTGGAAGAGTCTGATTTGAGGAACATTGTGAGCTCTGGGGCTTTTGTCAAGGCCAAAGAGTCATCACACAGAGGATTGTGCTCTGAATGGACTCTGGCTTCTTATCTGGATTCATTCTGTGGGCTAGATACACCCCTTTCTCCTCAGTGCAAACCTTGAGGATCATACCCTAGGATGGATGAACCAGAAGATGTACAGTGAGGAAAGAGTTGGACAGACCCCCCCGCCCCCCCGAGACAGGGTTTCCCTGTGTAGTCCTGGCTGTCCTGGAACTCGCTCTGTAGACCAGGCTGGTCTCGAACTCAGAAATCCACCTGCCCTCTGCCTCCCAGGTACTGGGATTAAAGGCATGTGCCACCACTGCCCAACTGGACAGACTTCTTGTTTGTGGTTGTGATTGTTTTGTTTTTACTGGCCTCTCCTGAGCATGAGCATACAACACTCAATCTGCAGGTCCTTGGCAGGTTGGGCTTGGTAAATCCTGTTCTTTGAAAAGTGCTCACATCTATATGCAGGTTGTATTTGGATACATCTGGCATGAGTTCTAGATTAGTAGTCCAGTAGTAGCTCCTAATTGCTTCCTTTGGGCTTTTTAATTACTGCTGGCATGGTGGGTGACTAAGGAATTAAGAATCTCCTGTACATTTATAGAGCAACAGGTTCTGGTATGTTCCCAAAGTATGTATCTTCATTTCCCCCAAAATATCCATGTTAAAAGTTGTGAACATAACCTTTGGATGTGAGGAGTGGCCAGCAGAAGAGCATCAGGTAGCATTTGGCCTCTTGGTACTTGTTGCTCTGGATGCTCAGGGAGATGTCAAGGCCACGCCGTAGCCACATCGCTGCTGCCGCTCTTCTTGCCTGTTTTCGTGGCAAGACTGTGAAGATTCCCTTCAGTTTCCTTCAGGGACTCTGAGGCAGTGAGCCAAAGATGCCAGTGTGCCATCTAGTCTGCCTAGACATAGGGACAGGGACATTTCAGCCATCAAAGGCTCAGCAGGCATTTATTGAGGGCTTAGAATTGTGTTAATTGCCATAGGACTAAAGATGACTAAGACAGTGTCTACCCCAGGAGCTCAGGCTGGAGGGGGAGTCAAACTCACAGAACGTGTAATTACAGTATGTAGTTAGGTGAGGTTTTGGTGTACATTGGCTGGAAACATGCATAGCACTGGGGGAAACATTGCCTGCAGGAGGAAATCTCTGTTGGCCGATGGGCTAATAGGATTTGGACAGAGTCTGGGACAGAGAAAGCACTCCAGAGAGAGGACAGCATGGGCCTAGACATGGAGGGGACAGAGCATGATGTGCTCTGATGTGTCCAGGGCAGCTCACTGCTGTTGTGTAGTGCAGGCTGGAGCAGTGGAGGATGAAGCCTTGGATGTCACGTGGAAGGAACTGTACCTAATGCTTTTTCCAAGAGAGTGTCACAAGCAGATTGTGGTTGTGTGTAGGTCAGTCCCATGAGTCCCATGGGACGAAGTCAGCAACGAGGAGGAGTTGATTACTATATGATGATGGTAGAGGCACAGTGGGACCAGAGGACTGATTAAGTCTGACACTGGGAGAGTGGAGACAAGACCATGAAACTCAGGATGGCAACTGAGGTTTCTAGCTTGCTTGGTCAGTTAAGTGGAAGTTCCTTCAGCTGGCGGAACACAGAATAACTTGAGAATGATAAGTGGTGAGGCCTGTCTGAGACATGAAGGCTCAGAATCAGATGTGGGAATAATATCTACTGGGAAGTGGAGCTCAAAAGAGATACTGGGGACAGAACTATATATTTGAGGGTCACTAGTGTACTGGTCAAGTAAAACCTGATCAGTTTATATTCCCACAGCCCAGCCCTGCAGGATCTGGGGGGGGGGGGGACTCAGAGGACTTAGTGTCCCAGGGAGCAAACTGGACATGAGGAGTAGAGAGGAGGCTGAGGAGAATGATTGACAGGTTTACAGACCACAGGTGGAACTGGAGGAAGTCAGGGACAGCTGGGAAAGTGAGGGATTTGAGGTATACCAGGAATGCTGGAAATCTGGTGACATCTTCCCCTAGTCTCTACAGATAACCACGCTGTGACCTGACAAGTTGAGTGGAATCCCAAATCTCCCAGCTGTTCTGATAGTGTGGCAGCTTAGTCAGTGCTTCTGTCCTGCCTGTCTGGTAAACCCCTGATAGATGGCATGTGTGAAGCTGCTCTCCCCTGGAGAGTGGTTAACTTGCAGGAGATAATGGACTCGTCCTGAATTAGCTGTTGGGCTACATCATATTCCTATTTTACAGATGGGAAAGCAGGCACAGAAAACTGATAACCTTCCTAGTATCTCATGACAAATATTTTAAAACAAATGACCCAGATTCATAATCCTAGTCAAATCTTCTGACCAAGATTCATCTCTTACTCCCAAAGCCTGAGCTGGTTTTTGTTTTGTTTTCAGGCAAGGTCTCACAGCCAGCCAGATCCAGGCCCACAGAGATCTGCTTGCCTCTGCCTCCTAAGGGCTAGGACTAGAGGTGTGTGCCAGCAGCTTCCCACAGCCTGTGCTTTGTAAAGTTTGAAATGGTCCTTGGCTGTTAGGCTATGCTGTGTCTAGGAGGACAGTTCATTTCTCTTGTTCTGCGTAGTAGCTCTTACTGAGGAACTTTGATGGTCAGGTGTCTTTGCACTGCCTCGCTCAGCTGGTTTCATCTTGCTAGGCAAGGAAGCATGGTTTAGAGATCAAAGCTGTCAGACAACCAGGGCCTTCCTGAATATGAAACGGAGTCCCCATCCTCCTCCACAAAGCTCGTGCCAGGACATGGTAGAAGACCCTGGGTGTCTGGGCTTAAATTTGGGTTCTAGTACTTTCCCTTTTTTAAACCCCTCCTAGTTTTTTCTTTTGGGGGGATGGTGGTGATGGCGGTGGTAGTGGCAGTGATTCAACACAGGGTTTCAGTGTAGCCCTGACTGTCCTGGAGCTCTCTGTAGAGCAGGCTGGCCTCCAACTTACAGAGATCCACCTGCCTCTGCCTCCATCTCCCAAGTGCTGGAATTAAAGGCACGCAGCACCACGCCTGCTGGTTCTGTGACTTCATGTGTGACTTTGAGCTAGTTGGTCTCCAGTTCTTATGGGGTTACAGGTGAAGGAGCATTTGCTGCAGTGGTTGCTTGAGGGCAGTCAGGGAGACAGTCTGAGACAAGTGCTAGTTATGAAATGCTTGGTTCTACATCCCTTCTAACCTCTGACCCTGACTAAACTTGCCACCTACGGTGCCACACACTTCCATGAGGTCTCACTGTGTAGTCCTGCTTGGCCAGGAGCTTGCTATGTAGACCAGGCCTCAGACTTAACAGATCTACCTGCCTCTGCCTCCCTAGTGCTAGGATTAGAGATATATGTCACCACATGTAGCCAAAAGCTACTCAAGGTCTCCTTATTTAATTTTTAAAAATGTCACATTTACATTTAAAATTTTTATGTATATGGGTGTTTATGTGTCTGCACTGTATGCTTGTCTGATACCTGCAGAGGCCAGATGAGAGCATCAGACGATCTGAAACTGGAGTTACAGATGGCTGTAAGTCTCCGTTTGGGTGCTGGGAATTGAACCTGTGTCCTCTGGCAGAGCAGCCAGTGCTCTTAACCACTGAGCCCTCTCTGCAGCCTCCACCCCCACCCCAGGGTCTCTCGAGATTATAGGGAAGGAGCTCTGTCTCTTTCTTTTTTAAAAAAAGATTTATTTATTTATTTATTTATTTTATTTGAGTACACTGTAGCTGTCTTCAGACATACCAGAACAATGCATTGCATCCCATTACAGATGGTTGTGAGCCATCATGTGGTTGCTGGGAATTGAACTCAGGACCTCTGGAAGAGAAGTCAGTGCACTTAATCACTGAGCCATCTCTCCAGCCCAGGGAAGGAACTCTTATACAGGGAGGTATTCTCTTCTAGTTGGATAGTCCAGTGAAATTCAAAAACACTGGAACAATTGAAATAAAGTGAGATATGGGTGGCTGTGGCCTCGAAGGCACGAGGGATGGCAGCATTGGAAGACTGCTCAGAGGTTAAGAGTAGACTGAGTTCATTATAGCTCCTTTCAAAGAGAGTGGAAGCCGGAGCCACTGTGGACGTGCCATTCAAAATGCAGGGCCTCTTCCCAGCTCCTGTGCCATGTGACAGACATGTGCCTGGGCTGGGCCTCACTTTACCCTTCTGTAAAGCAGGAGTCATGCCCTCCCACGTGTGTTTAGAAGTAGGAAGGGATTCATTAAGTTTTATGGTTGGATAATAAGCTCCTGGATTTATTATGAGACTCCTGGAAAGTCAGAGCTGGGCCAAGGCAAGTGCACTGGATGCTGGAGAGCTGCCTCCCATCAGCCTCTCCTGTCTTTTCGGGCCGCCCACGGACTCTACTAAGTTTTCTTCTGCATTTGCCACACACTGTGTTTCTGTGCTACGTGCATACCCTCATGGAGTGTACAGTCTACTTGAGGAAGTCATGTAAAAGGTGAGCAGAGAATAACTGAGGAAAACAATTTTTTTTCTCTATGAAATCTTATAATTATAAAGGGATTAGCAAAGTGCCTGGTGCCTGGCCCGGAGTAGATGTTTATAAACTGCAGCTTCCCCTCTCTTTGTAAATATACAAGAGTTTCTGCAAGGCAAACAGCTTTTCTGGGCTGGTGAGATGGCTCTGTGGGCAGATGACCTGTATTTGATCCCTGGAACACACGTGGTAGAGGGAGAAAACAGACTCCAGAAAGTCGTCCCTCTGAATACACACATACACACATGCACACTCCAGCTCAATAAAAATGTAACATCATGTGTTAAACATTGCACAATATGGTGTATAAGACACTTGGGCTGTTGAAAGGAAGATTGAGCCTCCATAGGCGCTGTCACCTGTAGCTTCTTGCTGCCATCTGTGTTCAGCTCCATGGTATTCTCTGACATCACGGTAGATGACAAGTCCTTGGGCAGTGTCTCCTTTGAACTGTTTGGAGCCAAAGTTCCAAAGACAAAACTTTTATGTCCTGAGCACTGAATACAGGGGGACTTGATTACAAGAATCTCTCTTTTTACAGAATGATCCCAGGTTCATGTGCCTGGGTGGTGACCTCACACTCTAGTGTCACTGGCTGCAAATCTGTCTACAGGGAGAAATTGAGGCATGCAGGCCCTGGCATTCTGCTCATGCTGAACCAGTGCTAATAGTTGTTAAGCACTCAGTCTTTTTTTTTTTTTTTTAAAGATTTATTTATTATGTGTAAGTACACTGTAGCTGTCTTCATATACTCCAGTCAGATCTTGTTAAGGATGGTTGTGAGCCACCATGTGGTTGCTGGGATTTGAACTCAGGACCTTTGGAAGAGCAGTCAGTGCTCTTAACCGCTGAGCCATCTCTCCAGCCCCCAAGCACTCAGTCTTAACAGGGGAGACTAACAGCTATTAGCACTGGTTCAGCATGAGCAGAATGCCAAGGCCTGCATGCTTCAGAATGACATTTTCAACCTCAATTTCTCCTTTCTCCCTGTTAAGACTCAGTGCTGGCCTGGCAGTGGTGGCGCACGCCTTTAATCCCAGCACTTGGGAGGCAGAGGCAGGCAGATTTCTGAGTTCGAGGCCAACCTGGTCTACAGAGTGAGTTCCAGGACAGCCAGGGCTACATAGAGAAACTCTGTCTCAAAAAACAAAAACAAAAACAAAAAAAAAACAAAAACAAAAACAAAAGACTGAGTGCTTGGGGCTGGAGAGATGGCTCAGAGGTTAAGAGCACTGACTGCTCTTCTAGAGCTCCTGAGTTCAATTCCCAGCAACCACACGGTGGCTCACAGCCATCTGTAATGGGATCCAGTGCCCTCTTCTGGTGTGTCTGAAGACAGCGACAGTGTGCTCACATAAAATAAATAAATAAAGACTGAGTGTTTGAATGGCAAAGCCTGTGGTCTCTGGGAGGGAAAAGGAACCCACTGTGCTCATGGAGGCCATGCAGTACTTTGGCTCCAGGTACAACAAGAAGACAGTTGCTGACTTTGGACAGCTCTGTCTGATGCATTTGATATGTCAACCACTAGAATAGTTGGTAATTAGTTTAACTAAAAGTAATGATTTCGATTCATTAGATTGATTCATTGACACATTTGACATGTGTCAGACAAGTCATTCCTTTCCATAGCTCTGGAGAGAAACCCTCCACCCTACCTACTTGAGATATCTTGATGTTTTGTTTTGTATTTGTGGTTTTGCTTTGTTTGTTTGTTTGCTTGCTTGCTTGTTTTTTGAGATGGCCTATATTTTGTAGCCCTGGTTGTCTGGGAACTTGCTATGTGGATCAGGCTGCCTTGAACTGACAGAGATCTGTATGCCTCTCAACTGCTGTGGCAAAGACTTGCACCCATGCCACAGCTTCTCAGTGCAGTTCTTGAGGCTCCAGGTTTTTCTTAGTCCCCTCTAAGCAGATGGATAGTAAAATTCATGATTATGAATGAAAACTAAGAAAATGTTTGAACATAACTGCTAACAAGTAATAAACCCTGCAGAAGCTCCGAGAAATAGTATACAATAGTATACAGGTTGTTAATGGTGGGAGGGTTCATAAGGAAAATTAGAATTCCCCAGGTCAGCTCCGAAGGGCACACAGTTTAGAAAGGTGACCAAGAGGCCTAAGATACTTCCTTGTCTCAGAGTAAGTACCATGTAGAATAAAGTTCAGGATTTGGGGTCAGATCCAGCCTTTTCAGTATTTGCTTTGTGACCCCAGACAAGTTCCACAGCCCTTTTTTAGCTTTACCTGTAAAACAGAGAAAGCGATCCCTATTTTAAGGGTACTGTGAGAGTCAGGTGAAATAAGCCACACAGCACTCAGGACAAGTTCCCACTAAATGTTAGCTTTGGTCATTATTACTATTTAATTCAAATGGTAGTAGTATTCTCCTTGCTTCCCTATGACTAGTAGCTCCTAGGCTCCTTTGTTGGACTGTTCTCTGCCCACAGTGGTTTCCTAGTGCACACTATTAACCACAGGCCCACTTGTAGACTCGTGGCCTTGTTACAGTGTGTTGTCCTTCCACACATCTGCCGATACACGTCCTGACCTAGGGTGTGGCCATTTTCTCTAATACTTTTTCTGACCCTCTCCTGCTTGATGTTTAGTACAGAATCCTGAAACTTTTCTTCCAGTAACCCCTGCTTGCTTCCTTATCTACTTAGAGGCTATCCCCCAGGGATTCCTTGGGCAAGATCTGCCTCTTCCTCAGCAGAGACAGCCATAGCTTACCCTAGTTTTCTAGTCAACCTTGCCTCAGGATACAGGCTTGCCATAGATAGTAATCACTCCTTGTTTATTCTACTATTCCCAGATTCTAGTGTAGTGCTTGGGTGTGTAGTTTTCATGGGTAGATGTTAGCATTAAAATCCTGAACAAAGTTTGAATTATGTGTAACGCTTTCTATGTAGGTTCTCATGTAGATGCTTAAATATGCTACCTTAACTTCCCCATTCCCCATAGCAACTCTTCAAGGTAACCACTATTTCTATCTCCTTTTTACACAAGAGGAGATTGGGTTTCACAGACATGAAATTCTTTTCCCAGGGATACACCGCCCTAAGTGGTGGAGCACTGTGTTTCTAGGAGTGTCAGGAAAATTCATCCTAAAGATGTTTATTGCATGTCTAAGAAAGGGTGGAGGAACATTCTTCATAAGTCACAACTCTGTGACCACACTTAAAAAGAATAAATGTGTGGAAACTGTTGGGGAACCTCTCAACAGGGAAGATTTGCTAGAAGAGGCAGGATCTGGCCTGCTGTGAGGTGGAGGAAGGGCGAGGCCACGGTGTCAGAGAGGAGGGCACATAGTGGCAAGAGGAAGAGGAGTAGATCCTTGGAGAACTGCAATTTGCTCAATCTTTATTGAGTTGGTGGTGACTCCTGTGCTTCAGCAGGCTATAAAAGCGGTGACTCTGGTTAAAGAGAAGGAAAGGGGTGGGAATAGGCTTAGTTAGGACTTGAAACGAGACTCTGAAATGGGACAGGACCAGAACAAGAAACCTCGAGGGGCCTGGTGGAGGGCTAGGCATCAGTCAGCACCAGCATGGCTCAGAGTAGAGGCAAATGCTTTCTTCTAGGGATTCCTGTTCTAGTTGTAACTAGATAAACAGAGGACGCGAACAAGAAAGTAGGAATATATGGGATCCGTTCAGATCGCACTAACGGCCCATGGCATTAATAACAAGGTGTTTTCTTTCCTATCCTCCATCCCAGCCCATTCATCTCATCCCCCTTCTTTGAGATAGTCTTGCTGAATTGCCCCGACTGGCCTGGGATTCACAAACCACCAGCCTCATTATCCTAAGTAGCTGGGATTACATGTGTGTGCACCAGGGCCTGATGGCAGTGAGAGCAGCAATTGCCACTTTTTAGTTTTTCTTTCTTCAGTCCTAGGGTTTGTATCTAGAGCCTCTTGCCTACTGGGCAAGCTCTCTACCACAGCAGCGCATCCCTAGCCCCAGAGAGTTTTCTCTTGTTTTACTGTATAGACTTCAATCTCAAAGTCATCTCTCTTGGTTCAAAATAACTGCCCAAATTCAGCCATTGTCTTTGTGTTTAACAGGACAGAGAAAAGAGTATCTGCTTCTTCTCAGGGACTTGGTCCATGACTGTTTACATTCCACATGGTCATGTAGCCATACCTGAGTGAAAGAGAAAAAGCTAATCATTACATGGGAAGATAACGTTGCTGAGGAGGATGAGAAGTTGGGGGATAGCAGAGGCCTTTACTGGGTTATTTTTACATGTAATTATTTGGGAGTGTGATTTGTGACCAATTTGAATTTTGAAACAGGTAATAATGGGTAGGAGGGATTTAGAAGACCAAAGAAGGGGCTGGTGAGATGGCTCAGTGGGTAAGAGCACCAACTGCTCTTCCAAAGGTCCCGAGTTCAAATCCCAGCAACCATATGGTGGCTCACAACTATCCATAACAAGATCTGATGCCCTTTTCTGGAGTGTCTGAAGTCAGCTACAGTGTAATTACATATAATAAATAAATAAATCTTAAAAAAAAAAAAAGAAGACCAAAGAAGTGTTGGCCACAGGCAAATCCTGGAGCCAAGAAATAGCAAGAGGGCTTGTTCCTTGAAAGCCCAAAGG
Organism: Mus pahari; assembly: GCF_900095145.1. Classification (NCBI taxonomy): domain Eukaryota; kingdom Metazoa; phylum Chordata; class Mammalia; order Rodentia; family Muridae; genus Mus; species Mus pahari. Next base: position 63,910,537 of record NC_034606.1, on the reverse strand, counting down.
GATAGCTATTCTTAGCTCTTGAGATCGTCTCAGGTAAGATTTGAGGAGCAACTGGCCAAGGACTTGTATTTTGTAAATGATAAGGAGTCAGAGTATTTCTGACTCAAGAAAAATCAGGATTTATATTGTGTGTCCGGTATTTGATAGTTTCATGCCTGTCTCTGGGAAGAGGAAAGGAAGTGTTAGAAGCAGCGGTGCCACCTGAGGGCTGAGGTGAGTGGGAAAGTATCTGTGGAGTGAGGATAGGGAGGGAAGATGGAGGTGAAAGGCCTTGTAAAGAAGACTCACCACAGCTCAGTGAGAACAGCTGTGGTGTGGGGAGAGAGAGGGATGTGACCCTAGAAATGATGAGGGCCTGAGGGTAGTCTTGCCTCGCCCCCCTGTCCCAGGGAAAGAGAGAGGACCCTGGTGAGCTAATGGAGTGGCAAGCTCTGCCCAAGACTCCTTGGCCTTGGAAAACCTGTCACCCCCATTGGAATAGTTTCCGTTCTCCGTAACTGGGGAGTGTGTGGGTCTGGCTAACCACGAGGAGGGGCTGAGGAGCCGGACGGGTGGATCAGGTTGCTCTGGTGGTGGTTTCTTAGCTAGGGCCAATGGCTCAGTTGGAAAATGACATCAGCAGTTTTGTCTGGTGGGCATCCTCAACTGTGGGCTACAGGCTAGCTGTAGAAGTTACCTAGGGTAGGTGTAGAGCAGTAGTAGGCAGAGGGTAGTAGAGCTTGGGGCTTTCTTGGAGGATTCCCTTTGCCCTCTCAGCATACAATAAGGGAATCCTCCAAGGTGACAAAGAGGCCTGGGGGTGATATAATTGTTGGGAAAAGTCATCTCTTTGTTTGAGTGGCACTGGCCTTCTAGGACCTTTCTCCATCTGATTTGCCTGGTGTGAAATGCAGAGCTCAGCTGGAGACATCTGGCAAATCCATTTCTTTTTCCTCCAGGCTGCTTAGGGACTTGGCCCATAACTGCTCGGCAAGTCACTTCTGGTTATAGAGTCATCAGTGACCACAGGAGCACGTTCTCCAGACATAGCTGTGTGCTGGCAGCTTGTCCCCAAAATGATGGCTTCAATTAAAACAAATCCAGAAAGGCAGACTTAAGTCACTGCAGACACTTAAGTCACAGAAAAGCACACCCACTTTTCTGATGCCATTAGGAGCCCCAGCAACCTCCCTTTACATCTAATAGTAGCTCAGGCCTTGAGAAGACTGTGTCAGATTGCTATGCGCTCTGCATGTACCCCCATGCGTAGGTCCCTCTTCAAGGGAGTGAAGAAATGGAATGGGGGTTGGGTACTGTGAGCTTATGAAATTTGGCAAAAAAAAAGGGCTGGAGCCTCAGGGTCCAGGGAGCTGGCTGTTGCCCTCCCTGCTTCCTGCTTTAGAATACTGCTGGCCGGGGGCTGTCTGGATGTTTACCCCACTCCATCACACCAGTCAGGGAGCTGGCTCTCTGTGCCGTGAGTGCTTGCCCTTGGCCCCTCCTATGATTCTCTTGCTGGAGTAGTGCAACTCTTGTCCAGAATCTTTTGTGCCTGACTCCAACTCATTCTCTGAACCCTTGCTCTGGAAGGGTAGAGGAAGTGGGCACGAGAAGCAAAACTGAGCTGTTTCCCAGGCTTGGCAGAGAAGACTGGATTCTGGGTCAGTGAGAGCCACAGTGAGTCTGCCTGTCCATGGGTTTCATCTCCACCCCTGCACTGCCCCAGCCAGTCATGGGCTTGGGGAAAAGTGTGGGTGTTTGAAGGGGCTGCTGTGTTTCCTATGTCTGGATTTTCTACTCTTAGCTCCTGGACCTTTGATGGAGCTCTGATTTGTTTCTTTTTGACAAGATTGCAGTTTTGGGGGTGTTGGGAGGGGCCATGCTGAAACAGTGAGATAAACAGTTATGCAGAGGTGGCAGCAGCATGGGTCGGGTGGGGCTGGCCAGGCAGCCGCTGTCTGGGCGGGCTGGGTGGAGGAGGACTCCTGCCCAGCACACTGGCCAGCTGGCTTGTGTTAAAGCACTGGCTGAAAATAGCTCTCATTGTCTGGGAGCTGCTACTGCAGCAGGGCTGGCTGTGGCCTCCAAGGGGCTGATGCCTCCTACCTTTCAAGCTCTCATCCTTTGGTAGCAGTGCCCAGCCGGCCACAGCTGTGCCCATTGCCTACCAATGGGGCCATGATGAAGGCTGGCTGGGCTGTTCCAAACACTGCCCTGTTGATACCTGGTCATGGATCTTCATGCCTTGTCTTGCTGGCTTTGTCACTGGCATTGGGGATGACTTGGTTGGTGAGATGGGGATCCCATTAGGCGTACAGGCTGAGAGCAGTGTCCGGTCCTCCTGCAGCAGCCTCAGCTTCCAAGCTTCTGCTGCTTCACCACGTCCCACCTCTGCTCATCTGTCCACCGTGTTCATGGACAGATACCAGGGAGGCCTTGGTGGCTCCTGCATCTAGGGGCTCAGCAGCATGTTGAGAAGCAAATGGTACCCAGGAAAGCACTTGGGGTGCCTACACAGAAGCTCCAGACTCGGCTATCCAGGAATCTCCACCCCTTAGCTCAAGCCCAGGGCCCGGAGTCTCCAGCTTAGAAAACTATGTGGCTCTACAAGAGAAGACGTTAAGATCACTGCTAAAAGTAAATACCATTTGTAGCTGTCCCCAAAGCCCTTTTCCAAGTGAGGTTTCTGATGCTTCCAGTGTGTCTCTAGGAACTACACCATTTTCGTGTCCGTTGCTAGATCTGTCATGATCTGCTAGGGCCAGGGGAAGCAATGAAGCAGGGAATTATGGGTGCTTCCTATTTTCTGTATGCTGGGTTTCCCCCGGGCTTGGCTCACAAAGACCGGCAGAGTAGTGGTGAGTCCAGAGTGGGCACGCAGCTTTTAGGAAATGTCAGGCACATGGCATTTCCCTTTTCTTGCAGTGGGAGAGAAACGAGGGAGGGCTAAGTGGACTTGGGGGTGCAAGGCAGACAGGGGAAGGGAGCCTCAGCAGAACCCCTCCTCTTCCCAGTTTTTCTGAGGTGGACAGGGATGGGGTCGGGGGCAGTAAGGAGACCCTGATGGAGGACTAGGACCACTTATTTACATAGGCCCCCACGTGGGGAGTGAGGAGAACAAGCAGCTTTGCTGGAGAAGCATCAGAGCCTCACCTCTCAGCTTCTTCCATTGTCACCCTTTGCTATGAGGCTTCTTGGTGGTTACTGGGACTTCCAGATTCGCATCCAGAGTTGCTTTCAGTTTGGTTTCAGCTTCCCCTTCTCATCTCCTATTGTGACTGTCTTGGCTGTGATTTATCTCCCTCCATCCCCTCCCCCAAAGGTGGTGATGTTTAAATTGTTTCTAGTCTTAGAGGAAATCAGGGAGAGATTAAAAAGGGGGTTCAAAGGACTATGCTGTAGTTCAGTGTTGAGAAGCAGTTGCTGAAGGACAAATAGGAACAGACAGCCCAGAAGCAAGTGGGCAGGCTCTGTGGATGCCGAATACCACACACACAGGCTTTCTAGGAGGAGAATGGATTTTGCCAGTGCTCATCATAGTCCAGATGTGTGCAGGTGTAAACTGCCCATCATCTGATGCTCAAAAAGCCCTGTGAGATGATAAGATCAGCTTGATGAGTGAGTTCAGTGGGGCTTGATAGCTCTGACATGCCCAAGTGGATCTCGGGCATTTTGGCCCCACAGCTGGTGCCCTCTTCTGCCTTTCTATTCAGCAACACCTGAATCAGGGACTTAGCAAGACCTTAACTCTTGCCTCTGAGAGCCCAGTCTCCAAGGAACCACTGAAAGAAAATGCTGGTAATCAAGCTTCTGACTGAGTCTAGAGCCCTACCTGGTTTAACCCCTGGATGTCTCTGGGAGCCAGGAAGTTGGTTTCCTCTGGACACTGGGTAGATTTATACGCATTACCAGGTGGAGACATGGGTCTCAGTGCTCTTGTCTGGCAGGAAGAGAACCACCTGGTCCTCTGCCTTAGCTAGTGCCTCCCGCCTTCCAGTTAGTACTTTGCTCTGTGAGAATGCTGGAGGTTGCAAGTTTTCCTTTATCCATCTCCTTCCCATTACACTTTTCAGCCTGGACAAAGCTGGGGCCAGTGTCCAGAAAAGCTGCAGAAGCTCAGGACAGGACATGGGCCTCTGGCTAGGGCTGCCTCATGCTTTGCCACCTATTTCCACAGGGCAGGGGTCCATCTTCTCTCAGGGTCCTTGATGTATCATCTGTGTTTTTAAGATAGTCCCAGAGGGAGGCGGGGGTGACTGCTCAACCTCGAAGCCTGGAGAGACGCAAGCATTTTCTCACCAGTACACCTGCAGGGAGATGTGAAGCAGCCCACAGTGCTTGGCCAAAAGAGGAAGTCCGTGTAGACGGGATGTGCTGTCTGTTAGAGCAGCAGCAGCCTATCCTGCTCTGTGGCAAGGTCTGAGGTTTCCATTGCTGTGATGAAACACCGTGACCAAAACACAACGTGAGGGGAGAGACCATTTCACTTCCATTTCACAGTATGTCATCACAGGGCGCCAGGGCAGGATCCCTCTGTCTGGAATACAGACATGCCTGTATTCCAAACAGTGAAGGTAAAGTTAGTCTGTAGAAGGAAACACCCATGTTTGAAAGTGATATCTAATCTAGTGGTGGACAAAGTGACAAATCACAGAACAGGTCTGCCCAACTCTCAAGAGAGAGGAAAGGGAAGCTATTTGAGGGGTGGTGCAGAGAGAGAGTGAGGCAGTTTCCTGGGAGTGCTGTGTAGAGGCAGGTTACACAGAGACATCAAGCTAGACACAGGCGAGGACAGGAGGAGGCAGAAGATCAGAACAGATTGCTAGAGTTAGTTGGAAGCCAAGCAGAACAATTTAGGAGAAACTGACAGAAGCCAGATTGAGTCAAGCAGCCTGGAGAGGAGTTTGAGCCAGAACAGCTGAGTTGAACCAGCCAGCCAGAGTTTAGAAAGAACACGAAAGGGTGAGCTTATTCAGCAGTATGTCTCAGAGGCTGAAAAATATTCTAGGCCTAGATTAGATTGTATGGAGGCTAGAAGCTTCCAGGACTAGGTTAGCAGACAGAGGCCATAAGCTTCAGAAACAACAGTTATGTCAAGAGAATAAAAAATACTTTTACAGGAACTGGCACAGAGGTCATGAAGGAATGCTGCCTTTTGCTTGCTCCTTGTACCTTGCTCAGCCTGCTTTATTGTGGTACCCAGGACCATCTGTCCAAGGGTGGCCATGAGGGGAGAGACTCACCTGCATCGGTCATTAAGAAAAATGCCCCACAGGTTTACTCACAGGGCAGTCTGAGTGGGGACATTTCCTCAAGAGAGGTAGGTTCTCTTCTCAAATGACTCTAGCTTGTGTGTGTGTTTTAAAGGCAGGCAGCAGTGCACACCTTCAATCCCAGCACTCAAGAGGCAGAGGCAGGCAGATCTCTGGGTTCAAGGCCATTCTGGTCTACAAAGTGAATTCCAGGGCAGTCAGGGCTACACAAAGACACCCTGTTTTGAACCCCTACTCCCCACCAAAAAAAAAAAAAAAAGCCAGCACAACTAGCATTTTTCTTCACAGGAAAAAATAGGAAATCCTTTTCCTGGCTGAGGCTCGGAAGCAGTGTCGTTAGATGACAGTGCTATGCTCAGGGTGAGTAGAGCCAGGGCTGCCCCTGGAGACTGCTGAGTTTTCTCTTAGGTTCAGCTGGTAGCAGCCTGTCCCCCAGCTGGGTAGGCAGAGGCAGTTCTAAATCTGCCTTTGACCTTTGTGTCTCTGTTTGTTCTATAATCCACACAGACATAGGCCACCAGCAAAGCAGCCACTCCAGAGGGATGGGGTGTTTGTCCAGCTGTGGGGAAGCTCAGCCCGACTCCTCGGCAGCAGACAGACCTGGTAGAGTTTATCACTGTTGTGATGAGGTTATCTGTCCTTCCCTCCTCTGGCCGTTCTTGTCGCTCTCATCCTAAGTTCTTTCTCTATACGTGGAGTCTTGAACCTGCTTCCTGTGATTGAACCTTAAGGACTGTTTTCAGCCAGGACATGAGCCCTCTGCTCCCAGGGCCTGATAACCATCAGCTCATCATCAACTTCTGTCTATCAATGTGTTGAGAGGAGGAGACTCAACATAGACTGAGTCCTCGGAGTAAGATGAGTGTACAGATGGCATAATGGCATGTGTGCACGATCAGTGCATGACGAGTAGATTGTGACAGAAGTAAATAATATTTAAGGATTTTCCTGTTGGCCCCATAAGTAGAACCCCTGTCTCCAGGACTGTTTTGACCTCGGAGATCCTGAATACAGCATTTCTGTAAGGATGAGGATCCGTGGGCTGGACAGGGGTGAAGCCAGCAGTTAGGTTTGGGTTACCAGGGAATGAAAGCTGGGTTCTCTGAGTAGCAGGGAGAGGTGAGAGGAAGGCATCCCAGAGGCCCCTCAGATGGGGCATCTCGCTTATAGTGGGGTGTGCAGGTGCTGTGATCAGATTGAAGTGTCAGACTCTATCAAAAGCAAAGTTATGACCTAGAACAAAGGCAGCCATGACTGTGGGGGACATCTGACTGAAGAGAGAAGGGGGCGGGCACAGCTGCAGGGGCACTGGAGGGGAGGTTTATACCTTGTACAAGCAGACTTTAGACCTTCCTTGTACTGTACTGCCTATTCATTCAGTACATAGTAATGAGCAAAATAAAATGATTCAGGGTCTAGTCTTCTGTATTGTATGTTAGGGTGCCCCAAGGGGTCTGCATAGTGCTGTGTAATAGTTAAATGGAAGGGCAATAATTTATAATTAGTAGCAAGTAAGTTGCTACTGCTTTTTAAAGTTCTAAAGTTTCATAGATATTTTTTAAAAGTATGTGAGTGGTTCTGTTTGCAAGAGTGACTTTATTCACTTGCATCTGTTCAAGATACCTGCTTCTCAGGCTATGGCAGAAAAGCAGACTGAAAGTGGCTTTCAGAGTTCTGATCTGTCTTCTGCTAAGAAGCACACACACACACACACTTTAAAATAGTTAAGCCGGGCATGGTGGTGCATGCCTTTAATCCCAGCACTTGGGAGGCAGAGACAGGCGGCGGATTTCTGAGTTCGAGGCCAGCCTTATCTACAAAGTGAGTTCCAGGACAGCCAGGGCTACACAGAGAAACCCTGTCTCGAAAAACCAAGAAAAAAAAAGTATCTTTTATAGTGTGACTTTTGTCAGTTTGACTTGTCTTAGATTACATATAATCTTTTTGTTTGTTTTGTTTTTTAAGACAGGGTTTCTTTGTGTAGCCCAGGCTGTACTGGAAGTAGCTCTGTAGTCCAGGCTGGCCTCAAACTCAGAGATCTGCCTGCCTCTGCCTCTTGAGTTATGGGATTAAAGGTGTGCACAACTACTGCTTGGCATGTGTAGTGCCTTGTACAGCATGACTTAGGTGTATATAACATACATGTGGAATGTTAAAGACTTTGTAACACCTTTAAGCTTCCTACTCGTAGTGAATCTTGGTGTCTTCTATTTAAATCTTGTTTGCATTTGTAAGTATTTTGTGTGGGTGTGTGGGGCACCTGTGCTGTGATATTCTCAAAGGTCAGGAGACAGCTTGCAGGAGTTGGTTCTTTTCTGCTCTGGGGCATAAACTCAAGCCAGACTCGGTATTGGGCAGTGGGCACCTTCACTCATGAGCCACCTCACTGGCTATTAGTTCAGGGTTCAAATAAGGTTAATTTTGACTCACTAGATTGATTCCATGTCCTTTAGTTTGAAAAATATTGTTCAACCAAGCTTGACAATTACAGTGGGGAGGCAGGAAAAGTACTCCCTTCCATGATGCCTTTGCAGCAGCTGTAAAGGGGAGGAGGGGAGCACTCAGCTTGTTAACTCAGATTCTCTCCTCAGAGCTCTATGAACCTGCCTCCTGACAAGGCCCGGCTGCTGCGACAATATGACAACGAGAAGAAGTGGGATCTGATCTGTGACCAGGTATGAACTTGGCATGAGCTTGGCATGACCAGGTATAAGTTTGGTATGAGCTTGACATGACCAGGTATGAGCTTGGCATGAGCTTGGCATGACCAGGTATGAGCTTGGTAAGATCAGGAGGTGCAGTCTGTGTCTTCCTGGACAAGACAGTAAGGCCGAAGGGTTAACTGCTGTCCTGACAGGAACCAGCCTTGATTTGGCACAGTGTAGGCTGACTTGGTTTCTAGGGACAGCCTGGCTGAGACAGCTGGTAGCCTGTATGCCCATGAGAGGCTGCCCCATGAACAGTGATGCCATGGTGGTTTGTGCAGGATCAGCTGTGGGCTAGGTGAGCCGTTTTCCCACAAAAGTTTGTCAGGCTCAGGATCGTGGCTGGGCCTGTAGGCTACGCTGAAGGACCCTCTTATTCTGGCCCAGACATGACAAATAGTGGGGGGGTGGCGTGGGGGGCGGGTGCTGCTTCTATCAGCCACAGACTTTTAGGCGGAGGTTCCCTTGTTCCCTTGGCTGGGTTCTGAAATATCAGTGTAACCAAGGACTGCAGCTGTCCTTGCATGGATAGTGTTTAGGACTAAGCAAGAAGAGAAAGTATTACTTTGCTGAGAACCAAGACACTATAACACTCACTGCCTGGGTCTGCACATGTTTGAAGGTCACAGGTCACGAGGCTTTGACTGCAGAGCTCGGTATGTTTTGGTAGGTCTGGAAGGACCTGGCACAGAGTATGGGCATTGTTTTTATGAAGCACTCAATTGCTGAGCGTTGTCATGAACAAATCTTTTCTTTTCAGGCTCTGAGCAAAATCATAATAGCTAATGTTGGGGGACTGATTACCTATTAGGAGCCCCACACATACTGAAATCTCAATCTCACAAAACCCTGAGTAAGGTGTAAGGTGATTTCACTCAAAGAACCCACAGCCAGATTGGGCAAGACATACAAGTGCTGGGTCTTTATTAGCTATTTTCTTCTACCGTGACTTACGCTTTCCCTGAGCCAGCAGCTTGGTCCTGAGGTCCAAGTTCTCACCAGAAAAGGCCTATTTCCTTAGGCTCTGCGTTCAGCATTGAACTTGGAGAACAGCAGCCCTTTGGTGCTAAAGTTCTCTACTAGATAAGTTCTGCCCTTTTTAGGTGACATAGTTTCAGTTTTTCTTGGGTTTTTAGGTCCTGTTTCCTGGCGTTCTCCTAGACCCCTTTATGCGTTTCTTCCCCTGAGCTCTTCAGAGAGCTTCTTTGTGGAGGCCTTTATAGGACCAAGGGGTTTGTTGAGTTTCCTTATGCGTAGACCTGAGTAGTGCTCTGTGTGGAAAGGTGTTGAGAGGTCACCCTGCTGAGAACGTCATTTGGTTGCTGGGCTCCAGTTCCTGGGCACAGAGCAGATAGGGTGTACTTGCTCTGAGCGTCAGCAACACAGCAAAGCTAGTTGAGCCACAGCTGCAGAGGTTAGAGCCACAAAAACTAGAATCTTTGAGGCAAAGCTCCCTCCCTGTGACTTTCAGCCAATCACGTGTTTACCTTAGTTACTAATCCCAGCTCTGTTGTAGTCCTCATCTTAGCAAGCACTAGACTCTCAAAAGAGCTTCTGACATAAAGCACTTTAGGTGTTAGAGCACTGGGCGGAAGAGGAGACTACAGCCACAGGTAGGACCTGCGTAAGGATCGTCAAGGAAGGGAATTTAGGGTTTGGATGATGCTAAGGGACAACTGGAGGCTGAGTAACCTCAAATTGACACTGCAGGCATTCTCCTTCCTTAGCACCCTTCATGAACATTGTGTTTCTTTGTGCATACGTGTGCGTTTTCCTTCCAGGAAAGGTTTCAAGTGAAGAATCCTCCCCACACCTATATCCAGAAACTCCAGAGCTTCTTGGACCCCAATGTAACACGGAAGGTAAAGTGTAAGGCAGAAAGTCCCCGGTTAGGCACAAACCTTTTGCTTTGGGGCTAAGTATCATGACATCGATTCTTGATTAATGGGAGTTGACTATCTGGGCTTTGAGGTCTAAAGTGACTGTCCAGAGCTAGAGGGAAGTCTGTATTTGCACTCCCTGTGTTTTCTTCCCTGCCCCCTTTATTTATAGTATAAAATTGGATAGATGGGTATGGTAGTGTATGCCTGTGATACACTTAGAAGACTGAGGCAAGAGGATTGTGGGTTCCAGTCCAACCTGAGCTACATAGCAAGATGCTACATACATCTTCCTCAAACATAGACAGACAGACAGGGTTGATGGAGGGAGGTTAGAGAGATGACTCGGCCGTTAAAAGACCATGCTGTTTTTCCAGAGGACCCAGCCTCAGTTCCTAACATCCACAGAGTCTCACAACTCTTCTAACTGCAGTTCCAGACAACTGTGTTGTCTCCTGGCCCCCTTAGGCAGTGCATGCACACAGTCCATAGACATGCAAGCAGGCAAAACACTCATACCCAAAAATATAAATAAATAAAATTGAGAGAGAGTGGGGGGGGGCAGGCATGGTGGTGCATGACTTTCACCCCAGCACTCAGGTGGCAGAGGCAGGGAGGTCTTTGAGTTTGAGGCCAACCCGATCTACAGAGAGAGTTAGAGTTCTAGGACAGCCAAGGCTACACAGAGAACCCCTGTCTTGGAAAAAAAGAAAGGAAAAGAAAAATGGTGACAGGGAATGTCCATGAAATGACAAAGGATTCCCTGTTTACAGAAGTTCAGGAGGAGAGTACAGGAGTCGACTAAAGTCCTGAGGGAGCTGGAGATCTCACTTCGCACCAATCACATTGGGTAAGTCGGGTTTGTCATCAGGTCTCCCTGACACCAGACATTGCCTCCCACACAAGTTTGGGTGCCCTTTTTTGATTTATCCTTCCTGCCATGAAGCACAGTTGTCCCTTGAATAGCATCTGGCTCCACAGAACTTTAGACGTGCCATTTCTGGCTTTTTACTCTTCCGTTCTGCCAGCTGCTGACCAGTTACTTCTGGCAAGCTTGGGGCCTCTCTTGGGGTCCTGTGGCTTTGACTGGAAGACATTCCCATAGCAGCTGAGACCAGAGTCTGCCTGTGGTCTGGTACTGGGCCAAGAGAGGCCCAGCAAAAGTTGGAATGTGAGAATGTATTATATTGAACAATGAAATTAGTTACTAATTGGTGACTAGTTAGATTTTTTTTTTTTTTGATATACAGATTACTTATTTGTTTGAAAGAAAATAATCTTTGTGCATGAGCAGAAGAGGCTTCCTAGCGCACCGGAGATGTAAGACAGGATCAGGCGTTGGCTGTCTCCTGTGCTCACAGATCCTCTTGCTGCCAGTGCACTGAGTGGGCCCCAGGGTCTGTGTGAGACTTTGAGCCTGAGCGGGGAACCAGGGGTTGCTGAGGAAGTTAAGGCTGATGCATGAGGCTCAGGGAGAGTGCAGCGCCTCTCTGTCCTATGAAACTGTTCAGCATGAGTAAGCAACGGTTGGAAAGAGTGACCACACAGAGAGGACAGTAAGCTAAGACTGTAGCACTTGAGGTGGGGGTGCCTCAGTGAGAGAGCAGTGAAGGGTGAAGTGGGTTTTTGGGTAGATGCCAGCCTGTGTCCCTGAGCTTCCTGAGAGTAAGGTGGAAAGAACCACTGACATCACCAGCTTTTCCTCTTTTGTCAAGGCAGCAGCCTGCATGTCTGCCCCTGGCCTGATGCGCCTGGACCCCTTTAGAGGGAGAGGATATCTGTATGTAGCCAGCTGCAGCAGCACTCCAAAGGGAAGCAGCACAGGAGAGGACAGGAAAGGGACCCTTCCTGGTGTTGGGAGCTGCGCTGTGGTAGCCAAAGCATGGCTTCCACATCACAGTCATCTGTGACCCAGACATGGAACGCCACCAAGAAAGGTGTGGCCAAACCCTGTTGTCCCCACTCCCACCCCTAAGAATCTCACAGAAGGAAAACTAGGAGGGTTGATCACTTAGGCTCTGTGTGTGGTTAAGAGTGACACTATGGCAGTCCTGAGCACCCCACGGGGCCTCTCAGGCCTTGCCATCTTCTCTAAGTCCTGCTGCTATAACTGGTGTGAGGATGGAGGTCTGCTCTCCTTAGTAGAGGAGCATAAAGAAACAATCCCCCGTGGTTAGCATAGTTCCCAGGCTCCAGGGCTTCTTGGCATTGGCTCCCAAGTTTGAGGTCTAGACCCAGCCCTTGGTTCCCAGGGAAGAGCTAAGCCCGTGCCATCTAATCTGAGGCTTCTCTGGGTAGTTCTATGAGGAGACAGGATCCTTCTCTTCAGGAAGCTTGTCAGGCTAGTCAGGGGTGGAAGAAGGCCAGGACCAAGTGAGAAGGGGATCCTGCTTTGCTTACAGCCTGATGGACCGGGTCCTGCGGGAGTGAGTGCCCACCACCTTGTATGGGGTCTCTTGCTCTGGGGTGAGGCTGCCTGAGTAGGATTCCAGGGCCCTCTAGCTCTTGTGGTTTGTATTGGTTTTCTGCCTTGTCAAAGTGCCCTTTAACCTCCCCTCAAAGTGTCAGGATCCCTAAAATAGCAGTGTAGACTCAGACAGGAAATGAGAAGGGGGTGGGGAGCTGGAGAGCAGACAGACAGGAAATGGGAGGCCTGTCGGCCCCCAGAGAGGAAGCTAACTTGAGGCAGCTCCAGTGTCAGCTGAAGCTGGAGCTTTGCTGGCAAATTAGCCAAGCCTGGTGCTCTAGCGCCAGCCTCTCAGTTGCGGGTGTGGCTAGTCAGGATGGAGCTGGTGTGCCAGCTGTGGGGCAAACACAGCCCTGCAGGGCAGTTTGGACACAGCTGGTCTATGTAGTTCCATGGACATTTCAGGGGACTAGAGTACTCAGGAGAACAAGGCTTACATCCTGAGGGGTTTATGTCTCTGTACTGAAACAGACCTGTCACTTTTATTCCAGAGTTAACATAGGTCAAAGGGAAAGCAAAAAATGCCCCAGGTCATTGTCCTCCTGTCTGCTCACCTGCCTGCCTTCCCACATTGTCATCTGACTGTGGAAGCCATGACATACTGGAGCTTGAATTCCTAACTGTTCCCTAAGCTTTTTCGGTTCTGCCACTCCAGTTGAACACAGAACCCTCATGACCATCTTAGCTCATTGCTTCTAAGACTGAACTCAGCAGCGAGCCCTCTGGCCCTGTCAGGCTCTCTTTGACTGAGATTTATGGTATTAGGGACTTGGAGGCTTTTCCAGGCACAGCTCTGTGAGTGGTGAATGCTCTGGATGCCTCCCCAATTCCTCCAGCACATGGTGGGAAAGGACTTCATGCCTAGCATTGTATCAGATCAAAGGGACACAGTAAATAATGGGGTTATAGCCTGGCCCACGAGGAGAAACTGGCTAGAATCTCATCTGGCTGAAGCCCATTTGTGATTGAGTGGCATTGGAAGGTGTTTTCCCATCCCTGGGTCTCCTGCCTCTAGGAAGTCCAGACTGGCAGCATGACCGCAAATGGATCTGTCGTAGGTTATGGTTTTCAGGATTTTCTCAGCCTGATAGTAAGTTCCAGTAGTATGCAGTAGAGAAAATTTGTTGAGGGCTAGATTGCCCCCACCAAACCAAGCCAGTTTGCACACTACGTCCACTGTGTTTCCTGTATCTGCAGGTGGGTGAGGGAGTTTCTCAATGATGAAAACAAAGGTCTGGACGTGCTGGTGGATTACCTGTCATTTGCCCAGTGTTCTGTCATGTAAGTACCTCAGGGCGAAGGTTGGGGACTCACTGGGAAGCAGACAGTTCCCATCTATTTAGAAGAAGGATGAGGGCTGGGAATGCAAGCCAGCAGAGCAGCCTGCCATGTACTGAGGCTGAGGTGTCAGGCTCCAGCATGGAGGGAAATGTGGGGTGGGGAAGAAAAAGGAAGAGTGAGATTCCAACAGAGAAGGTGGGCATGGGCATCCCTAGAGCAGGAGGAAGTAGCTCAAGTGTTGCTGCAGCCGTGAGCAGGCCAGACGAGGGACTAGCAGGAATCAGCAAGGACTGGGAAGTTAGCTGGAGTAGAAGACATGTTCTGGGGAGCGTGAAGGAACAGTACAGCATGGGAACTTGGAGTCAGACGCCAAATGATCTCAGTGCCAGGCTGCAGGCTCTCCAGGAAATAGCCTGGCTCCTCAGGAGATGGGCTCCCCAGGGTTCAATCGTTTCAACAACATTGAGTCTTCTCTAGGCAGCTTGGGCCCAGAGATGTGAGAGGGTGACTACAGGCCTATTGTTGAGGAAGGCCAGTGAGCATGACATGACCTTCGACCTGAACAGATCGAATAAGTATTTGGGAGCATTTTCCAGACATCCTTTTCACATGAAGGGAGTTAGCTTTTGGTTAGCACAGGAGAGCAAGCATGGCAAGGTGCAGTGAATGAGAGCTTTTACAGTCAAAGTTGTATTGTACACTATCTGTGGAACCTCAGGTACCTTTGTCCTCCTGACTAAACAAATTAGATGGGAAGGTGTGTATCCCTCTTAGCATGTGGAATATACCAGGTCTCCCCTGGTGGCTGCTCTGCTGTTAGTTATTACCCAGGTGATAAGCCTGCTTCTAATCTTTGGACATAGAGAAAGAAGGCTAACTGTGATGGTAAGTGAAGTTAGCAGCATATGCAGGCTTACACTGTAGACAAGCCAGCCTAAGGGGGACAGCCCAGGTTTGATCTCAGCTTCCCATGGGTCCTGAACTGAAAGTCCGTAGGCTGGAGAAATCTGGGTCTTGAGCCTTGGATCTTGCCTAGACTTCTGCTTTTCCACTGTCCCTGCCCTTATGGCTCTTCTTGGTTCAGTGCATTTCCTCAAGAGGACCCAGCAATGTCTCCCAGGTTTAGTTTCCCATCCCGCTTCCAGGTCATTCTCTTTAAAGTGAGAGTAACCCACTTCCCATCCACATCTCTGTGGAAGTCCTACTTCACGATCTTTCTGTCCCTTTAAATAATCTTTTTATAGAAAGAAATGGGGAAGTTTTGCTTAAGTGAATTTTTAGTTCAGAGCTTTTATAGTAAAAAGATGTAGATCATTTCCCCAAATATGCCTATCTTTCTTGAAAAAGCAAACAATCCCATTGCTCCAAACCAAGACTACACTTTGGTGTCCAGGGCAGTCAGTGCCTTTGAAAGTAGAGTCCAGGGAACAAGAGACAGTTTTTTGGAACACCTTGAGAGGAAAGGGGTGGTCCATGGCTGAGTCACCCTGTTACATTGCCACCTGTCAGGACTCCTCCGGACCCTGGCAGCCTCTCCTCTATGGGTACCCCTTGTTCCAGAAAGCCCCAGCCTTTGACGCTGGGCGTTCACGGTGGGCAAGATGTCCCATGGGGGAAAGCCTTTGGGAGATATGCCCCAGTTCTTAGAGGCTACAGGGGTACAGGGCAGGAGGGACAGGTGAGATGGGGGCCGGGGATGTAAGAGAAGGCCCTGAGTGTTGTGTGATGTCAGGTGACCTCCTTGCTCTGGACACTACTGCTTATGGTAACAGACCTGTTGCAGGAAGTAACCAGAAACGGTGCTCACTTCCTCAGGGGCTAGAATGCTTCCCTCTTCAGTCTCAGCTCCCAGTTCCATGGAAGCTGAAGCTGAGGAGAAAGACATAGACACCTCAGTCATAAAACATCTGCCATTAAGAGGGCTAGGCCTGGGGTGTAGCTCACCAGGAGACCTGTTAGCACACTGGCCTGGCAGGAGACCCCTGGCTCACTCCTCAGCACTGACAGAGCTAAACAAGTGAAACCACAGAAGGCAGCTGGCAGGGTGAGACAGCCGTGTACTGGCTGAGCTTAAAGGGCCACCCTGGCTTTTCAGGAACCTAATTCTTTTTTCTTTTCAGACCTGTCCAGCTCTTGATGAGCTGGGCTACTTTAGGGTGCTCCGAGTCTCTTGGCCATGGCCACTGGCCACTGAGCAGGACCTGTAGTTGGCTCATTTCCCTCCATCATCTTTGGTACAGATTTTTAAGTAGTGTCATGGTGATTTGAGATGTCCCATGTGAGGCTAGGAGTACAGGAAGCCTGCCAGCCTACACACACACACACACACACACACACACACACACACACACACACACACAGCGCCCTTGGGCCACAGAGAAGACTTCAGACTCCCCTCTCCTAGAGCTGTCCAGGCCTTCTCTGCCCTGTTTTATGTTGGTAGCTCCAACCAGGATCAGGTCTCTCATGCCTAACTCTGTTTCCTCTTCTTGCTGCCCCTGCTTTTTGTTTGCCACAGAGGCCTGAAGAGGGGGAGGTGGGCTTGCTGGGCTTGGCACAGAATTTCCCTTGTATATGTGCCTGCGTGTGCGCATGTGTGTCCTCTCATGCTCTAGGTTTGACTTTGAGGGTCTGGAGAGTGGTGATGATGGTGCATTTGACAAGCTCCGGTCCTGGAGCAGGTCAATCGAGGACCTGCAACCGCCCAACGCCCTGTCGGCCCCCTTCACCAACAGCCTCGCTCGCTCTGCGCGTCAGTCCGTGCTCCGGTATGTGCGCGCTTACTCTGCCCTCTGCCTCCTACCCCAGCCCCAGCCCCGGTCTTGGTGGCCCGGTGAGTGCTTATGCTCCCCCCTCCACTCTTGCTTCCAGGCTCAGCTCTCTTGCCTTCTGCCTGTTCGCCTGTCTCTGATCTGTCCTCTCTCTCCCTGACTCTGCCCAGCGGTCTGTCCCGGGTAAGTATATGGTCCTCCTCTGTCCCCCCTGATGCTCCAGCTCTCCCCTTCCCCGTCCTCACTCTCTCCTAGCTATTCCTTCCTGGCCTCGGGCAGGGCTTGGGCTTTACTGGCCAGTTCAGCTCCTGCCCCCACACCCATTTCCCCCTTAACTCTGTTTTCCCATCAGCTCTTAGAGAACAGCCCCAGCTACGCACTGGCTCCTTCCTTTCCCTTCCCTTTCCCCTTCAGGTCTTTTCTCTCCAAAGTTGGGCCTTCCTTTGTCTGTGGTTTCACAAGAGTGTCCTGTGGTGGACTGGATCGCTTTGCAGAGGCCCTGTTACTCAGAGGCTGTCCTTGTAGATCCGCAGCCTTTCCTTTGACCTGTGTCTCTCTCGTGGCTCTTCTTCTCTTCTCGGATTTTGTGTCATAGACACTGCTCACCATTCTGGTCTTGCAGGAGCAGATTCTGTATGTGTTTCCTCCTCTCACAAAGCATTAAGGCAGAAGAGAGATGATACAGAGCCAGGCATAGCCCCGAGCCTTCATAAGGCCTGTGTTGCCTGCTCTGCCTTTAGGGGACTTGAGAATGGGATGAGCACGAAGACTCACCTGCCCCACTGAATGTGCCAGGGATGTAACTAAATTAGAATGTCTTGTGACCTACCCCAAGGACTACAAATTCCCAAGACAATTTTGTATTTCAGAGGTCTCTGGGGTTAGCATGATTTTGGCAGAGTATAGAGCTGGGGCCCTGGGCAGTTGCCAACCAAGGCCTGTACCAGAGAGGTGAATGGCTGGCTTCACTGTCTTCTGCACCCTGCTGACTTGGCATCTGGTACAAGGTCTTCTTTCCTCCATTTCTGCTGTTTCTACAGGGCAGCCTGGTGGTCTAACCTTCACCAGCAGCCTTGTCCCCTACCTGATCACTTGGCCCTATTCCCCAGGTACAGTACTCTCCCTGGCCGCAGGGCCCTGAAGAACTCCCGCCTGGTGAGCCAGAAGGATGATGTCCATGTCTGCATCCTTTGTCTCAGAGCCATAATGAACTATCAGGTAAGGGGTGATGCTTGCTGTGGATGCACTGCTGCCCCCTTTTGCCTCATCTCTCCAACCAAGACAGCAGAGCACCAGTTTGTTAAAGTCAGGTTTGCTAGTGGAGACCTGCTAGCATCTCCTTTCTTACCATCAAGGTCCCTCCCTGTCCTTTCCTTTGCAGTATGGCTTCAACTTGGTCATGTCCCATCCCCACGCTGTCAATGAGATTGCACTTAGCCTCAACAACAAGAATCCAAGGTGCGTTGATTCCCTCTTCATTATGTCTAAAGATCCTGATTCGTCTTTGCAGGTCCTTTAGCAAGGACCTCCTCTGCTGGAGAAGTGTCCAGGCTCCACTTTTTAATCTTCACAGCCTAGTGAGGGAACAGGCATTCCTCTTCCATCTCCTTCCTAAAGGAAATGAACTGTGGTGGCTTGGATGGGGCTTGGATGTTAACTTCCTTCATCTCTTAGGACCAAAGCCCTGGTTTTGGAGCTGCTGGCAGCTGTGTGTTTGGTGCGGGGAGGTCACGAAATCATCCTGGCTGCCTTTGACAATTTCAAAGAGGTTGGTCTCTTCTGCATGCTTGTGTGTGTGTGTGTGTGTGTGTGTGTGTGTGTGTGTGTGTGTGTGTGTGTGTGTGTGTGTTTAAGAGGAGAAGGTGGGGAACTAGGTAAATCCAATTTCCTGGGATCTCTTGTGACTTTAACTGCTGAGCAGCCTGCTTCAGACTAGACTACAACAAAAGCCAAAGCAAAACTGAAGTCCTTTAGATCTTGTTCCAGGAAACCTCCCAGTTGTCCAGTTAATGAGGTTCTGGATAGAGTGCAGACTGTGGCTGGAGACATGGCTCAGTGTCAGAGCCCTTGCCGATCTTGCAGAGGCCTTGAGTTCAGTTTCCAGTATCCAAATAACTGTCTTTAGTTCCAGTTCAGGAGGACTTGGTGCCCCCTTCTGGCCTCCACAGGAACAGCACACACATTCATATACATTTATAGTGGCAAAACACACAATCTTTTTTTTTCTTTTCCTTCCTTCCTTCCTTCCTTCCTTCCTTCCTTCCTTCCTTCCTTCCTTCCTTCCTTCCTTCCTTCCTTCCTTCCTTCCTTCCTTCCTTCCTTCCTTCCTTCCTTCCTTCGGCACAGGCTCTACTCCTCACCCACTGGAGTTCAGCCTGGACATCTTCACTTTATAAGACTCCTCAGGTGGCTCTGCTGATGCGAGCATATGGGTGGGATCCAAAGCAAGAGCAAGTATATCCTCAGGGAAGAAGGTTAGGGAGGGAAGAGAGAACTCCTGTATGGAATTTTCCCATCCCTAGGTCTACCTCTGAACCCCCAGTTTGCTTGAACTCGGGATTCCTCAACATCCAGGCACAGCTGTGGCCCCACCCCTTCCTCCTCTCTGGGCCTCTTCCCTAGCATCCATTGTTTGGTTCAGGAAACAGCTCTTCCTCTTTAAAGTTGAGAAACTCACGGGAGCCCCTGGACCCTTCTTAGCAGAGGGCTTTCCTGCATACTGGCTCCTCTGTGTCCCCGTGGGGCCCCAGCCTTCTGCTGCAGCCATGGCTTGACTCCTTTTTTTTTTTTTTCCTTTTTATATTTTGATGGCTTCAGATCTGCTGTATGTCTTTCTGGCCTAACTTTAGAGGCACCTAAATCCTAAGCTACACTGGAGCCCTTCTCTGTGGTGAAGGTCAGAGAATCTGACCTAAAGTCAGATTCCAGGCTCTGGGTTTTCTTCTGGTGTCCAAAATGGCACAGTCTCTATATAGAGTTATAATTAATTTGGTTTTTGTTTTATTTTTATTTTATTTATATATTTATTCTGATATGCTTTGGTTGGTCGGTTGGTTTTTGTTTTCTGAGAAACATTTTTACCTCATATCACAAGCTGGCCTGAAACTATGGCAGTCCTCCTACTTTAGCCTCCTGAAGGCCAGCAAGGATGTTAGCCACTGTGCCCCACTGAGTTTTGGCTAAACTTGGTCTGAACCATGTCTTCTCCATCATGTTCCTGGGGATTTCAGTTCTGCATAGTAGAGATTCTTCCTCTGAGACTTTTTGCGCATCCAGGTGTGCAAAGAACTGCATCGGTTTGAGAAGCTAATGGAGTATTTCCGGAATGAGGACAGCAACATTGACTTCATGGTGAGGATCTGGGTCTGGGACAGGTACATGTTGTGTCTACTGAAGAATTGCTGCTGAAGCCAGGGCCTCACCCTGTTCTGAGTCGGCCTCTCTTCCCCAGGTGGCCTGCATGCAGTTCATCAACATTGTGGTGCACTCGGTAGAGGACATGAACTTCCGGGTCCACCTGCAATATGAGTTTACCAAGTTGGGGCTGGAGGAATTCCTCCAGGTAAGCTGAGTATGATCTTGGAAAGGTGAAGTGTTTCAGGGTAGAGTCAGCTTAGATACATACACAAAGAACAAGTAAGAATATAGTCCTAAATGAATCTGGAACCTGCCTGTCTTTGGCCTGGGACTGGGGCCCTTTTGCCAATGTCTAGAAGACACTGGTCACATGCTCTGGGAGGGAGCTGTGAAGCAGGGACAGGGTACTGAGAGTTTCCAGGAGGCCTGTGCTGATTCCATACATGCTGCTCTTCCCTTTTCCCCAGAAGTCAAGGCACACGGAGAGCGAGAAGTTGCAGGTACAGATTCAAGCATACCTGGACAATGTGTTTGATGTGGGGGGCTTGTTGGAAGATGCAGAAACCAAGAATGTAGCTCTGGAAAAGGTGGAAGAACTGGAGGAGCATGTGTCCCATGTAAGTATCCTTTGTTTGCCAGAGCCACTGTGAAAGGCTGGGCACAGCTGGGCTCCAGGAATCCAGGAGCTGACCTTCCTGTCTCCAGTGGAGCCCCAGGGAACCCTGAGACCCACTGAGCTTCTCTAGATGGACCTTGGGCCCAAGCCACTGGGCACAACTTACTGCAGTGTGCCGAACTATGTGGCTGGGTTTGGCCTTGAACTTGGAACAGACTCTGCCTTGTGTCTGTTTCTGTTGCATAGTGTCAGGACCACTGGTCCCTGAGAGTCATGTAGGGAAGCCACCTGAATAAGACTGCCTTTTGGACATAGCTTTTCAGGTCCTGGTTTGGCTTTGAGTCATGCTGAGTGTTGGGGCTTGAACACAGCTCTGAGCATGCCTTCCCCATTTTGTAGCTCACAGAGAAGCTCCTGGACCTGGAGAACGAGAATATGATGCGGGTGGCAGAGCTGGAGAAGCAGCTGCTACAGCGGGAAAAGGAGCTGGAGAGCATCAAGGTGCCAGTGAGGGGAGGGAGCAGTGGGAGGCCTCTGCTGACCCAGGTTCCAGCTCCTCGGGACTTCTTTTCTTCCCAGATCATGTCAAGAGAAGATACTAATCTATGCTCAGCACTCAGGCAAGGGTGACCTGATGATCCACCCTACCTCCTGGGGTTTTTTCTTCCTCTTCCTCCTCTCTCCTTCCTTTCTTTCTTTCTTTCTTTCTTTCTTTCTTTCTTTCTTTCTTTCTTTCTTTCTGTCTGTCTGTCTGTCTGTCTGTCTGTCT
>NC_034606.1:63862583-63889233 GCF_900095145.1 Mus pahari | reverse complement strand
CTGGAACTCATTCTGTAGACCGTAGACCAGGCTGGCCTCAAACTCAGAAATCTGCCTGCCTCTGCCTCCCAAGTGCTGGGATTAAAGGCATGCGCCACTTTCTTTTCTTCTTGAGATAGGATTTCTCTGTGTGGCCCTGGCTATCCTAGAACTCAGTCTATAGACTAGGCTGCCCTCGAACTCAGAGATCTCTCCTGTCTCCACCTCTGCCTCCCAAATCCTGGGGTTAAAGGTGTGTACCACCACTGCCTAGCTTCTTCCCCATGATTTTATCTTGAGAAAGAATCTTGAAGCTGGAGTTGGCCAGACCCGGATGAGAATGGGAGCAGATGATATGCTCCTGGACCCCTAAAATCCAGGGCAGGCCGTCTTCCTGCCCACTTGCTGGCTTGTTCTTCATATGCTTCTCAGCTCTGTTTACTGAGCATGGTTAGAGTAGCCCTTCTGTTTATTACTGTCTACAGGGGTCCTGGAGGGCAGTGCTTCTCATATTTCAGTATCTTGAGTTCTTTCTCCTAACTTTCTAGCTTAGTTATAAAGCCAAGCCATAACCTCTTTGTCTCAGAAGAATATGGTTATGTGGCTACTGAGTTCGGCTCAGTGGATATCTGCTTATCCCTGCCTCGTACTAGATAGGAAGCCAGGAAGGATATAGAGATCACAAAGACTTCTCCATGAACCTCCCATCTGAGCAGCTATCCACAGACAATGAAATAAAAGCAGTAATGAAGACGTAAGGTCTGTGGGGAGAGCAGCAGTGCCCATCTAGCAGGGGACCAATGGAGTTTCAAAGGGCATCCTTTTCCTTCAGCCTTGAGGGGCCTATGCAGTGAGAACAGACTTGAGCAGAGAAAAAGGACCTATTACCCAGTGGAAGCAAGCTACTCTTCTGCTCTGCCACACTCCAGCTTTGCTGTTCCTGGATTTCTTCTATTTTGAGCACACTGAGATGACCCTTCTTGGGAATCTGTTGGGTAGGAATTCTGACTCCCAGGGGAACTGACTATAGAGCCTTCAGCCCATTCTTCCTTCAATGTTGCTGTCTGCCCGATAGGAGACATATGAGAACACAAGCAACCAGGTGCATACTCTTCGGAGGCTCATTAAGGAAAAGGAGGAGGCCTTCCAGCGCCGATGCCACTTGGAACCAAGTGCCCGGGGCCTGGAATCCATGGGCGGTAGCGAGGCCCTAGCCAGGGTAGGCCCTACAGAGTTGACTGAAGGCATCCCACCCTCTGACCTGGACCTGCTGGCTCCAGCCCCACCTACTGAGGAGACTCTTCCTCTGCCTCCTCCACCAGCTCCACCTTTGCCCCCACCCCCTCCTCCACTACCAGGTAACTGGGACTTCCAAGCCGGGAGGGGCTTGGGGGCTTAGGAAAACAGCTGGGAAATGGCATCATTCGAGGGCTAGGAGGATATCAAGTCAGGATGAGAGAGAGGGCTAAGGGAGGACCAGTATTTGTGGGAAACAGATGAAGGAATGCTGGGAGCAGATTGTGCTTCAAGGATCTCTGAGGTGCTGCTCTCAATTTTTCCTCTGAAGGCTGCCAAGCTGAGGGTTAAACTGACAGGAGAAACTCCATTAGGGACTAGTGCTGGCTCTCCCCTTCAGTATACTTCTAGGATCAACTTGACCAGAGTTTCCATAGCACTCTTCTATGGGTCTCTAAGGAGAGGGAGGCAGGCAGAGTTTGGGCAGCCTAGAGTCTTAGGACTGTGGGTCACGATGGCATTTATTCTTCCCAGACAAGTGTCCCCCTGCCCCCCCTCTCCCTGGTGCTGCTCCTTCTGTGGTGTTGACAGTGGGCCTGTCAGGTGAGTGCCCTCAGGGCTCTGGGCAATGCTATTGGAGGTTTTCCTCAGCTCTTAGCTCACACCTGTCCTCCTTTGAAAACCTAGCCATTCGCATCAAGAAACCTATCAAGACCAAGTTCCGGTTGCCAGTCTTCAACTGGACAGCACTGAAACCCAATCAGATCAATGGCACTGTCTTCAGTGAACTTGATGATGAGAAGATTTTGGAGGTGACAAGGGTTTGGGGTCCAGAAAGGTGGGGCTGGTGTGAGGCCTGGAGACCAGGATGATTTTAGAGCCAGATCTTCTGATCTTGGAAAGGCTTTCAGGCAGAGCAAGAGTGACCCCATTATCCAGTCATAACTGTATCTTTGCAGGGCACATGGTCAGTGGGTATTGTTATCGTTTGAGCCTTCAACATTGTGCCTTCTTATTATTTCTGCCAGGACTTAGACCTGGACAAGTTTGAAGAGTTATTTAAGACAAAAGCCCAGGGTCCTGCTCTTGACCTCATCTGCTCCAAGAATAAGACAGCACAAAAGGCTGCCAGCAAGGTGACCCTTTTGGAAGCCAATCGTGCCAAGAACCTGGCTATCACCCTTCGAAAGGCTGGGCGCTCAGCTGAGGAGATCTGCAGGGCCATCCACACGTGAGGCTCCCACCAACTTGGCTCTGGTCCCCAGAGAGCTGTTGTCCCAGTTGTCCCCACAGCACCTGGGTTTCCCTGGATTCCAGGACTCCTGACAGGATTTTCTCATATTTCTCAGTTACCCACTAACCAGAGCAGAGCATACCGACTCCAGTCTGGGTCTCAGGCTCTGTGAGTGAAGCTCCATGTTCAGCCCAGAAGGAAGAGTTTATCGGGAATAATATCAGCAGGGATTCTGCCATATTAGCAGAGAGCAAAGACCAGAGAGCCAGTTTGTTAGGACAGATGAAGCAATGGTGCTCTGCCTCTAGCTGTGTCCTGTGCATTGCTCTCCAGTCCTTCTAAGGATAAGGGAAGATGTGGACAGATGTCACACCTGAAGTGCTGTGTTGTTCATCCTACACAGGTTTGACTTACAGACACTACCTGTAGACTTCGTGGAATGCCTGATGCGCTTCCTGCCTACAGAGGCAGAGGTGAAACTGTTGCGGCAGTATGAACGTGAACGACAGCCACTAGAGGAGCTAGCAGCTGAGGACCGCTTCATGTTGCTCTTCAGCAAGGTGGAACGGCTGACCCAGCGAATGGCTGGCATGGCCTTTCTGGGCAACTTCCAGGACAATCTGCAGATGCTTACACCGGTACAGCCTCTTCCCTAATTACTATCCACTGCTATGACCAGTCATGTTCACCGTCCTTCCTTCTGGCCTATGCCTTGGCTTTATCCTCCTCCCAACCTGGGTATCACAGTGTTTATCTTGTCTTTCAGCAACTGAATGCCATCATTGCAGCCTCTGCCTCCGTCAAGTCCTCACAGAAACTGAAGCAGATGCTAGAGGTTGGGAAAGGGAGTGCCTGGTGGTTCTCAGGTCCTGGGGTGGGGGTGGGGGTCTTTGGGGCTGTTGTGAGCTGCCTACCTTGCATCTTATGAACAGATCATCCTTGCATTGGGGAACTACATGAACAGCAGCAAGCGAGGTGCTGTCTATGGCTTCAAGCTCCAGAGCCTGGACCTGGTAAGATGGCAGGGACAGCACGTGCAGGACACATGGATCCTAGTGCCTGAGCCAGGGTGCTCAGCGCTGCTGCCACCTCTCCCTTTCAGCTGCTGGACACCAAGTCCACGGACCGAAAGATGACCCTGCTGCACTTCATTGCCTTGACGGTGAAGGAGAAATACCCAGAGCTGACTAACTTCTGGCAGGAGCTGCACTTTGTGGAGAAGGCTGCAGCAGGTGAGGGTGCCCTCTTCAGGACAATCCCAGGAAGCTGAGCAGGAGGAATACCTGGTCCACTTCTGGCTTTTGTTATCTTCTTTCTTACTACTAAAGCTATGAGCAGGGGCAACTCCAGAGAGAATGAGCCTTCCTCTGTGCTCAGGTAGGATCAGGTTTCCCTTAGCCTGGCCCAGAGATTGTATTTCTCTATCATGTATGTGATGTGATTAGAAAACCTGTAAAGCCCCCTACAGACAGATACACAGTACCACTGCTGCTGTCCTGCCCATGAAAAAAGCAGCAGCAGGCCCACATAGCTCCAATTTGGAGACTAGCTGTCTCTGGTTTTCTTTCCTTTGCTACCTTGTTCTTTGGGCCCATGAACTCTGACCCTCCATTCCTTCCTACTGCCTGAGAGAGCCCAGCCTGCTTGACACAGACCTCTCTACATGTACATCCCTCAAGTCTATGCCAAGGGGACATGGTGGGACAAATGTGCTATAGGCCTGGGTAAGCCTCAGCCAGGCTCTTGGTAAACAGTGTCCCTGGAGAACGTGCTGCTAGACGTGAAAGAGCTGGGCCGGGGAATGGAGCTGATTCGGCGGGAATGCAGCATTCATGACAACAGTGTCCTTCGAAACTTTCTTAGTACCAGTGAAGGCAAACTGGACAAACTCCAGCGTGATGCCAAGACTGCTGAGGTGAGCAAGGAACTGGGGGCGGGGGTGGTGGCAAACATCTAAAGCCAGTACTGTAGGCCACTTGAGGTAGGCATCCAACTCTTGGCCAGCAATGTGGAGAAGGTGAGGGGGTACTAATAAGGGACTTTAAAGATAGCAGACATCCATGTCTGAAGTCATGACTCAGGAGGGACTTGGGTAATTGGCTTTCCTCTCTTGGTAGCAGGCTTTGCTTTCTGTGGGGCTCCTGCCCATATGTGGGCACTGGGCTTCTTCCCACTGGGATGACCCCTCTGTCTGCCTTTTACTTCTTACCCAGGAGGCCTACAATGCAGTTGTGCGCTACTTTGGTGAGAGTCCCAAGACCACACCTCCTTCTGTGTTTTTCCCAGTATTTGTCCGATTCATTCGTTCTTACAAGGTAAGTTGAAGAAATGTTTCAGGAGTTTGATTAGTCAAGAGAGAGCCTGGGCTTCAAATCTGAGACTTTTCCAGTTACTAAAGTCTAGGGAAGGAACCATGGAAGCTGGCCACAGGCCTCTGAACTGTGGACTGGTGGGCAGGGTGGGGGCCCAGGCCCTTCCTTTCATTGTTCAGAGCAGGAAGTACCCCTCCAGAGAGTGGCCACCTGGGGTTAGCTGGTCCCACTGCCACCCACACTTCACGCTTAGTGTCAGCCCCTCCCTTCCAGCCTGTGAAAACCTCAAGCTCCCCTTCTCTTGGTCCTATCTAAGGAAGCAGAACAAGAGAATGAAGCTCGTAAGAAACAAGAGGAGGTAATGCGGGAGAAGCAGCTGGCTCAGGAAGCCAAAAAGCTGGATGCCAAGGTGGGTTGGGACCAAGAGCTGGTCTGGAAGACAAGACGGAGAATTGAGGATTCAGGGAGCAAGGAAGAACATGGAAAACCAAGACACACACAACAGACACACTCTCACACACACACACACACACACTCTCTCTCTCTCTCTCTCTCTCTCTCTCTCNACACACACACACACACACACACACAGAGTCTCCCTTCCTTGGAGGGGCAGACACAGATGGACAGGACACAGACAGGGTTCCTCTAAGCAGGGTCATCTTCAGCCTATATCTTGGGACAGGAACCAGTTACTTGTTGGGTTAGTGATGACTTCCTTCCCTTCTAATATCTGGCTTAGACTCCATCCCAGCGGAACAAATGGCAGCAGCAGGAGCTAATTGCAGAGCTGAGGCGGCGCCAGGCTAAGGAACACCGGCCTGTTTACGAGGGGAAGGATGGGACCATTGAGGACATCATCACAGGTGGGATATTTGTCCACTGGGCCCAATTCCCAGAGCCTGATCTAATCCCCTTTGGTCCTTCTTCCTAGTCTGTTTTCCCATAAAACCTGATCACTGTCTCTCCTGGGCCGTAGTGTTGAAGAGTGTCCCTTTCACGGCACGTACTGCCAAGCGGGGCTCACGTTTCTTCTGTGATGCAGCCCACCATGATGAGTCAAACTGTTAGCCTGACAGGTACTGGGCACTTTAGCTGCCCTCTATGCATGCCTTGGAGTCATCTTCTGGTAGCATCCTCCCAGTGATGGAGACACAGACTTTGCATGCTGCATGCTCTGAGAAACACGGCTTATCCCTGCATGGGTCCTCCCACTAATACTATCCTAGCTACTAAGATTCAAGGGCTAAGGAGTCTCTGGGCCAGGGTTAGGAGCTATGCCAGAGCAGGCAAGACCTAATGGTTTGGATTACTGAGGCTCCATTCACAGATCCAAGGTATCTTGGGTCCTGGTCTCCCCCTAAGAGCTCTAGTAGCTCCTACTCAGGGATAGATGTCCCTTAACCTCTGCTTCTTGACATCTAGTTTGGCTTAATCTTTTCCTGGGTGGCCTTTAGTTTCCTATGCTCCCCCTCTGAAAATCATTCCAGCAGTTTTTCTAGCTTGGCCCTCAAGCCTCCCTCCCAAGATCTTCCCTGACCTTTTCATGGCTGACTTCTTCCTCAGGTGCTGTCTTGCTCAGTCCCCCCACCTAGTCACTTGTTCATGTGCTTATTCCCCCACAGGCTTTAACCACCAACACATGGTCGTTCACAGCCAAGCCAGGAGTGCTATCCCACCCAGTGGCCCTCCTCGAGCTCCAGGTCCCCACTGAGATCCTCCTGGAGGCAGAAGTACCTTAATTCTGAGTCCTGCAGATCTGGACAGTGGGCCCAGGGCCCAGAAGGCTGTGTTGTTCAAGCTCCAGCTGCTCCAGCTAAGGCTGGCTCGTTCCTGTGCCACTGTGGGCACTAGGTCAATAGGGGTCTGACATTTCCCTAGTGCTCCCCATAGTGCACTTTGCCCCAAGTCTTCAACTTCATTTCCTGAAGGGTCAGTTCAGGGCTGGGAAAAACCACTTCCGGCTTCAGCTCATGAGGGTACACAGCCCCTCTTCCTAGGGTCTAGTGGGATCCTAGAGGAGGATGTACATCCAAGAAGAAATACGGGTCCGTCCCCCAACCCCCTTTGCAATCCCATAGTCAGCTCTGGTTTAGAGAGTATCCAGACTAATGGATCCCTGGACTCTGCCAATAGTAGATAATCTTACAGAGTGAAGCCCTTCTTTGCCTGGGCCCACTCTGCTGAGCCCTAGTAAAAGGGGGTAGAGGAGCAATGTTGGGCCCACTGCCGTCTTGCGTGTGCCGCCTGAGTCTTCAGGGTTTTTTGTTACTGTTCTGTTCTCCTAGGCCCATGGTCCCACCCACCTTGGCACCCATCTTCTTGGCTTCCTGTGCCAGCTGCTGTCCTGCATTGGCTCCTGCTTCTTCCACTTCCTTAAAACCAAAGAGTTGTGGGGGAAGACCTGTGGCTTTCTAAAGTGGAAAGGGAAGGGCTAACACTTAACGTGGAGAGTGGGTGGTAGTGGGAGCAGCTGACCCCTGGTGGCCACCCTCTGGATGGGCACTTCCTGCTCCAAACAATGCAAGGAAGGGCCTGGACCCCACCCTGCCCACTGTCTTCCCACTGACTGAAGAGCAGAGGCACTGTCTGTACCAGCTCCAAGACTGCCAGAGGAAGGATGTGCTGGCAGTCTCACCTTTCCTCAGCTAGGTGGATTCTGGCCCAGGAACAGGCAACAGAGGATCTTCACAGACTATTTGCTCAATTCCCTACTGGGCTCTGACCCTGGAAGGGAATGCAGGGGCACTTTTGTTTTGTATATGTATCTTTTCCTTTGTACATAAACCCCAGATCTCTCAACAAAGTCTTGTGCACCAAGCTGTCTTCTCTGACAGAGAGTGGCCATGAGGATATGAGTGTGGGTGGGAAGTATTTTCCTCCATTTCAGGAGTGATGAGCCTAGAGATGGCAGGGGAAGCCTGGCTGGGCTTTAACTACACACAGGGAAAAAAGCTGTCAGAACTGTGGTGCCCTCTGCTGGTCCCCAGTGGATAGTATATGAAGAGGACAAAATAGTTGTAGATCATGTTATAAATATTATTTAAAAAACAAAACCAAACACATACATCGGGTCCCAGGGGAGAGGAAGCAGTGGTGGAGCCCCAGGGCCAGATCAGGCAAGAGCAGGCACTGATGCTAGAGGGTGAGGACCCTGCCCTCGGCCACCCAGGCTGTGTCCAAGCAGCCTGTCTCTTTCCTGGAGACCCCTTCTCGCACTGTCTACTGGCATTACCCACCCCGTGGTATAGACTGCCCATCTCTGGTCTGGGGCTGAGGGCAAGGACTGCACTAGTTGTCTGAGAACTAGGGGACCCTTGAACACCAAAAGCAACCTTGAGAGGTGCTAACAGTAGTGTGTTGGGGGTGGGTTACTTTAGGAAAAGTGGACACAGACCAGACAAGACGAAGGAGTCTTGAGGCAGATGCTGAGGCGACCCTGGAGCCACTGCCTCAAGAAGTCCAAGGCAGAAAGTAGCTCGTGGGGTCATTGGTGGTCGTCCAGCTGCTGTAGGAGTGTCCGCCTTCGCCTCTCCAGCTCCCCCTCACTCAGCTCGCTTTCTGATGTGTCCCAGCCTGTCTGTTGAGCAAAGGTGTGACTTACCTGAGCCCCCTAGACTGTGTCACAGGCTGGGGCAAAAGCCAGGTCCTCCCATTCACCTTCTCCTTCTTGATTCCGAAGCCTGGGGAACGGTTAGGGAGCTCTGCCTGCCGGGGTTCCCTGTCCTGTTCCTGTTCTCTGTCTTCACTCTCCTTACCAGCTTTGTCTTCGGGGTCCGTCTCACTGTCAGGACTGGTCTGTAAGAGTTTCAGAGCCCATCTCAGCAGTTGAGCGGCACAGCTGGGAGGCAGGTGACATGACTGCAGAATCTCGAGACGACTCCTCCACTCACCGACTTGTGTCTTCTTTTCTTAGTTTTCTTTTTTGGTTTCTTGGTTTTCCGAAGACCATGATCTATAGAGGTTTTTTTTTTTAAAAAAACAAACAAAAAAAAAACTATGCTGAGTCCCACTGGAAGGCGGCGGCTCCTCTCTGCCTGTACATTCTTTGTAGACGTGTCGGTGTGAGGCAGGCTGAGTCTGGCTTTCCTTCCTTTACCCAGCTCCTTGCCTGGGCAGAGTTAGAAAGTCTTGCTCCACAGTGAGGCCCTCCCATCCCAGTCAGCCCTCAGGGGTCTGGGACTTGCTGTGCCTCTACTCCAGCACCCCAGTTCCCAGGCTCCTAGAAACTGCTTACCTGACCCAAGAAGAAGGTGGGAAGATGGGGAGCCTGGTCCTCCAAGAGCAGCACCCCCACTTTCAACTGAATCAAGTGAGGAGGAGGGCTCAGAGCCAGATTCTGAGGGGTTCCGCCTCCTCCGCTTGGGGGGCCGGAGGGATGGTGGGGGCAGGTCCTCTTCATCTGACTCAGAGCCCTAGGCAGATGAGTAATACTGGTCAGCCCAGAGGCTCTGTCTTCCAGAAGCCCTCATCTGGGAACTGGGGACAGGGAGTCCAGAGCCAAGGAGATGTGTTGAACTTGTATCAAACAATCCAGCCTCACCCATGTCCCTCTACCTGCCGACTCACTGAGGGTGAGTGTGAACGCTTGCGATGGTGTTTCTTGCCCTTTCTGCCATGCTTTCGGCCTTTGGTGTGGAGGTGCTGGCATTCAGTCTGCTAGAGGCAGAGGGAAAGGTGAGAACCTTGCCTTCCTGTCTCAGCTAGGGCCCTCTGTCTATTCTAGGGCACCCTCAGTCCTTCCCTTCTTTAGCTGGGCAGGTCAAAGAGCCTTCATAGTGACAAGCTACTGAAGGTCTCATGCAGGCCTAGAGTTCAGAGATACATAGATCAGGGTGGCCAAGTGCCTTACCTCCAGCACCTGCAGGAACTCTCGGAAGAGCCGGATCCGCTCCGACTCCAGGGTGATCTGCTCAAAGGCTGAGTCGCACACAAAGCGCTCACGGACCTTGAACGGGGAGAGCACTGCTGATCAGACCAGGCCCTGCCTGGACCAGCTTGGACACCGCCACGAGAACTGGGCAGGGCTGGGGCAGAGGAAGGAAGGGAACTGGAGCTGGCCCAGGGCTTGTGCTGTGACTGGGGTGGGCCCTCAGTGGTGGAGAAGCTCCGCTGCCCTCAGGCCTGAGGGTGATTGGGGCCAGGCTGTGCTTCTGACCTCTTCCCAGGCAGTGCC
Source organism: Mus pahari (assembly GCF_900095145.1). Lineage (NCBI taxonomy): Eukaryota > Metazoa > Chordata > Mammalia > Rodentia > Muridae > Mus > Mus pahari. The sequence continues at coordinate 63,879,296 of NC_034606.1, read as the reverse complement.
CAGCTCCAGAGCAGGCACGGCCTGCCTCAGCATGCTTCGAAAGGCAGCTTCTCTGCGCCGCATCCTTCGGGCCTCCTCCTTTTCCCGTTCCCTCTCCCGTGCCTCTGCTTTTTCCAGCAGCTGAAGGCAAAGAGAAACAGAATAGGGTCAGGAGTACCTTAAGAGGTAGGAAGATGTGTCCCAAACCCAAGATAATCAGCAGGGCCGTTAGGATGAACAAGACATTGGGGTAAGTGAGAGGACCACCCAGCCCTGCCCATCCCCTCACACTATTGAAGGTCAGCTTGATGTTGCCTGCGTCCAGCGCAGCAGCCCTCTTGTCAAAGCTTATGACGTGGGCGAAGTCCTCAAATGCTGTGTTCACCTCCACACAGAAGCCCCGGTCCTGTGGGCACAGCAGTGTGTGAAGGCCAGGGGCACCACAGGCCAGTGGGCAAAAGGGATCAGGCTGCAAGGTGTTCAAGCCTGGCCTCTGCCCTCTAATAGGATCCATAAGACCTTTGACACACCTTAGAAGCCATGCTAAGTCTTCATCTTACTGGCCCCATCTGACCTGTGTGGATTCATATGGAGCCAAAAGAGTCAGGAAGTATCTTCCGTCTTGATAGATGACTGAGTTTTTACAATTAGGTCTTTGTTCCTCTGGCCACAGCTGGGCCTTCCTGCTGCTCATGGAAGCTGCCATGCATGCTTAACATCTGGTCTACACCCTTTGCCTCTTGTTCTGGGTGCTTACTGGGTAATAAGTTCTCTGCTGAGTGCTTGACACATTTCTCCACTAATCCTCTCATACTAGGTCAGTCTTCTAATTTTATGCAGACAAGAAAAATGAAATCACTTGTTCTAACATATCCCAGGTCTAAATCCCAAATCTGCTTTCAGCCACTACACCTACCCTGAATGCATAGGTCCAGGGAGAGATGTTGGCCATCAAATGTATAGCTCTCCATCAATATTTAAACCATGTTCATTGTCTTAAGTACCCAGCCAGGTTCTATATTTCTCACCAAAAAGCCTCCATGTGCTAGTGAAGTTAAGGTGCAGGAATCTCACTTGGCCAAGCTGATAGGTAAATGGAATGTTGTGTCACAGGCCAGCTTTCCTGTCCTTTCACACAGCTGGCTTCCTCCAGGCTTCCTGCCTGCTGATGGCAGGAGTATATATTGCTTTTCCCCAGGAGTCTTTTCTCTGTCAAGGCTCAGCCCTTCCTGAATACATCCTTTCTATAAGAGTGAGGTCACAACCAGAGGACTTTGGGTAGACAGCTCTCTGTCTCCCTCCCTTGAGACCGCAGTCTCGCTGAAGCTGAAGCTTTCTATTTTGGTTAAACTATCGGGCCAGGATCATGTCTCTGCCATGCCTCAAGGCTGGGGTTGCAAGCATACCCAGATTTTATGTAGGTGCTGAGGACTCAAGTCCTCATGCTTGAGGACAGGTCCTTATGCTTGTGTGGCAGCTCTGATCTCCCTAGTATGGGCCTTCCCCTGGGAAGTCTTGAAATACATTGTCTTCACTCTCCTCCCCAGGAGCACACAGTTCACTTCACTTAGACTATCCCTCCATCTTGCTTTTAGTGTCTCAAGCTAACTAACTGGTTCTTTCCCTTGGTTTCAATTCCTTAGACACAGCACAAGGAAAAGAAATAAACAATAAGAGATTGTTATAAGCAAGACACTTGACAAAATGTTAAAAAAAAATTCTAAATGTTATTTAGCTCTTATATATGGATTGTCCCCAATTCGCAGAGGTTTTTGGGCCAAAGAGCAGATTATTGTGAGATGTATGCAGTATTCTCCTCTCCAGGGCCTTTTTCTGGGCACTTCCCTTGTGTGAGTGTTCCTGAGAATTACCCTTACACTAACTTTTTACCTGATCTACATCTTCCCTAGCAGTTTCCAACCCATACCAAACTGGCTACTCTTCTAATGCCGCAGCTCTCCTGTACCCATGGCTAATCTTCTACCTGCTCCAAGCTCAGGGCCCTGCACTGTCTTAGGTGATGAGAGATGCCCCTACAGTTCATGTGCCAGGATGGACGACCACAGGAACTCCTAAGATCATCAGGCCTCCATGGCTAGGAGCCCAAACGAAGCCTAGAAGTCCAAAATAACCGGTTGCTCTGGGTAGATAAAACCCATCGGGCCTGCCCCAGTACAGGGGAAGGCCAGGGCCAAGAAGTGGGAGTGGGTGGGTAGGGGAGCAGGTCGGGGGGAGGGTATAGGGAACTTTTGGGATAGCATTTGAAATGTAAGTAAAGAAAATATCTAATAAAAAATGACAAATGAAAAAAAAAAGAAAAAAAAAAAAAAAAACATCAGGTCACTAGCTAGATGTTAGCTATCTCTGGACAGGTGTCTATCCTTCACTGGCTTTACTCCTCCCTGTCCAAGCTGCTTTAAAGGATCACTTCCCAACTGGAATGCTTGTCTTCTGTAGGCACTTCTTATGGCTCAACCCTCATTGCTTACAATCTTTAACACTTAACAATAGTATTGCCATTCACTTCACAAAACAGCCTGGCAATTTTATTTTAGTGGATATATCCAGAGTCTAAACATTTATTTTGTATGTATGTGAGCACCCATGTGCCATGGCACATGTGAAGTTGCTTCTTTCCTACCAGTATGGGTTCCTGAGATCAAACTAAGGACCTCAGGCTTGGTGGTGAACCCCTTTACCTACTCAGCCATCTCACCAGCCCAACTTTCACCATTTTTAAGACAAAGGTTCTCAGGCTGGAGAGATGGTTAAGAGCACTGACTGCTCTTCCAGAGGTCCTGAGTTCAACTTCTAGCAACCACATAGTGGCTCATAAGCATCTGTAATGGGATCAGATGCCCCCTATTGGTGCGTCTGAAGACAGTGACAGTGTATTCATATAAATAAAATGAATAAATATTAAAAGACAGGGTTTCTTTGTGTAGCCCTGGCTGTTCTAGAGCTCACTCTAGACCAGGCTGGCCTTTAACTCAGAGATCCACCTGCCCCTGCCTCCCAAGTGATGGGATTAAAAGCATCTGCCACCATGCCCAGCCAACTATAACCATCTTTTTTAATAAAAATCTTATACACGATACCCTAAGGCACAAAAGAGATACAAACTTTTCTATTAGAAAATAGGGTTAGAGCCACCTCTAGACTTGACCTTGATGCTGTTTTCTTCTCAGCATCCCTACAGTGTCTTGCTCTTCTTTTTTTGCCACCTAGATTCTTCAACAGCTGCCTGACTGGTCTTCCCCTCACCCTCTCATATCCCTCTAACCCAGTCTCTGGCATGGTGTGGTTCTCCAACCTTTGTATCAAAAAGCACTGATAATAGAAGAGTACCAAGATTAAGTCCAGAGACAAGGGTGAGCTAAAAAGTGTAGTTCAATCCAAAGCCCTTTGTAAAGCTCTAGAGGGCATGTGGTCCCAGAGAAATAGGAGAAAACCCCAGGACAATATGACGCATCTCACTGAGGAGTAACTTTGAAACATTGAGCTCTTAGGGAAATGTATTCAGGTTTTTAGATAGGATCCATTGTGCAGCCCAGGCTGACCTGCAGCTCACCTGCTCCTCACCTTCAAGCACTGGGATTAAAGGTGTAAGCCACGGTTGCTTGGTTTATTAATACAACAATTACTACAACATTCATGGCTTTGTAAGGCAATCTGCCTAACAGTACCATGTCCCTCTCAATGTAAGGCACAAAGTCGCTATCTCTGGTAACTGGGGGTTCCTTGGTGGAACACTCGCCACTTCTGCGACAAAGAAACTGATGCTTAGAAAGGTTCTTAAGGGCTTAATCTGGACTCTTAAAAAAAAAAAAAAAAAGACTTATTTATTTTATGTGAGTACATTGTAGCTGTCTTCAGAAGAGTGCGATCCCATTACAGATGGTTGTGAGCCACCATATGGTTGCTGGGAATTGAACTCAGGACCCCTGGAAGAGCAATCAGTGTTCTTAACCACTGAGCCATCTCTCTAGCCCCTAATCTGGACTCTTTATCCCTAGGTCCTGCTTCTAGTCACCATACTGTATGGTATCTTAATACATACAGTATTTACTAGAATAGTGTTTACTATCAGGATATTAGAGTTTCTATTAGGATACTAATAGAGATATGTATTTAAAATAGTATTTACTTCCATGAAGAAATACACTTTTTTTTTCCTTTTGGAACAGAACGATCCCTTCACTTACACTTGAGAGTTTGACAAACATGAACAACTATTTCTCCAGTACAGAACATGACAGGGCACATGGACTAGTGACCAGCAGCTGACACTTGCCAGCACTAAGGTGTAGTGAGGTGAAGAATGCCTCACCCTCCTCCACCTCTTAAGAGGGCAATGGCATCTCAGCCAGTGTCCATGGTATGTCTCGCAGAATGAGCCCAGTGCTGACATCATCCACACTGGCAAGAGACACTGAAGATTTTATGTGAAGCCAGGCATAGTGGTGCACACCTATAATCCCAGCATGTGGGAAGTGAAAGAAGGATCAGGAGTTCAAGGCCAGCCTGGAATACATAAGACCCTGTCTCAAAAACCAAAACAAAACAGGTTTTTATGTGAAATCTCCAGATTGTAAAGCATTGGCAACAAATTCCAAATTCTTCAAAACCCCTTGCAGGCAGGCAGGCAGGCAGGAGCTTAGCATATGGGAATTCGAGTTTACAAACGCTATGCTTGCCCCTCGGGCTGGTGTGCCCTTTCTACCCATTGCCTTTCTCCTGTAGCACCCCTATGTCACAACACCCTACCCTTCCATCTACTTATCCTGAGGGTGGGGTCAATGTCACCTTTTCTGAATCCTGTCTCTGTGGTAACACCTGTCCCTGGCTAATACTTCCTATAGAAGAGCAAAAAAATGATGTTATTTTGGTTTTTTTCTATTTTTCTGACACAGGGTTTCAACCTGGTTGGTACTTTCTTCCTCACACTGGCTTTGAACTTGTGGCAATCCTCCTGCCTCAGTTTCTCAAGTGCTGGGAAAGCTGACATGCTTCACTACATCTGGCTAGAAAATGTGTCTATTTGTATCTCCAGTGCAAGCTGCCAGGTTCCTGCAAAATATGACTTAGGGAGTCCTGGTTCAGCGAATATGGTTTATACCCCATCTGTCCATGCGTAACCCCAGGTCTCCCTCACCTTAAGAATATCCTTTATGATCTTCTTCTCATCGTGGAATCGAGCCTTCAACTCCTCCACATAGAACTTGAACAAGTCCAAAGGAGTAGAGCCTGCAGAAAGGGAGAGATGGGGCCTGGCGGGCGGCAGCTTCCCAAGGCTCAGGGTAGGGTCAAGGCCAGGACCAGAGAGTTAGGTCCAGAGAGGCTGGCAGGGTAGGAAAGCAGAGCAGACAAGGGGAAGCCTGGCTGCCTTACCCGGCTGGCCCAGCATGTTGGCAAAGCGAACATCGGTGCTGACTGCCGGGTACAGCTCCATCCAGGTGGACATGGAATGCAGCTGCCCTGTCTCATGCAGCTCGTCCAGGAAGCTCTGCACAGGGAAAGGCCACAAGAGGATAAGGAGAATGAGACCATTGGGGACACATGGCCAGTGACTGAGGAGGAGAAAAGGGATGGCAGAGGGACGAGCAGAGGCATCTCGGGCAAAGGAGGCAAAGGCACTACAGATGGAGAAAGCGTGAACATGCAGCCAATAAGCCAGCCTGGAGGCCATGAATCACAGACCTACCTCAGAGCACAGTTTCCTGCTATGATCAGCTTTGTCAACCCACTACCACTCCTAAGCAGAGGAAAACTACCTGTCTGGCTCTCACCCAAAGGAAAAGACACTTGGTCTAGCTGCCACTCAAGTCTGAGGGTGGAACATACAGCCTATCTCCCTGAAGGAGCACTACTGCAGAGTGACCTGGTGGAACTTGAAAGGGGCCAGTCAACAGCCAACCTTGTTCAGAGGCAGGCCACTGCAAAAAGGCTGTGGTCTAGAGCAGAGCAGAGCTGAGCCAACCTCTGATCATGACGAGTATGAAAATACCTGAAAGGCCTCCCGATTCTTCCGCTGCTGTCGCCGCTCCCGAAGCCGGGCCCGTTCCCGCTCCTCCTCCTCCTCTCTCTCCAAAGCTCGGATATGCTCCTCAAAGCAGATAAGTGCGTCTTCCTTGTCCATGTCTGCAGGCAGGGAAGCAGCTTAGCAGGCGCCAGATCAGTAGGCCGTCCCTCAGACCTCAAGAATGTGCTTCCCATGTAGGTGAAGCAGGGCTATATGGGAGCAGTCACTATACTGGGAGTTCTTGGGCAAGAGTATTAATTGTACTAGAAAAAATTAGCAAGCATTCAGCTCTGATGAATTCAACTTTTAGAAACCACCCTGGAAACCTAGTTATCCTGCAATCTGAGGCATCAAATCCTGGGGAACTGGACGCAGTCAGGCTTTAGTTCAGGTTCAGAAGATGACCATAAGCCAACAACTCCTAACTACAGTTAAGGCCCACACAGACCACGTTCACCATGACCTATAGATGCCATCACCATCATCTCTAGGATTTCACATTTCTATCCCTGAAAGACATACAGTGTTCTTATAAACAGTGGACCCCAGGACTAGGGGTTGAACTCAGTAGTAGAGTACTTTGCCTAACTGATACCCCAGGTCAAATTCTTACCATCACAAAATAAAGTAAAAAAAATAAGATACAGGCTGACCTAAAATATATGTAAGGGCCAGGGTTTAATCTGTAGCACCACACACACAAAACCAGCCAACCAGAGAGGTAACATCAAACATCTGGAAATCCCTGATTCCCAAGAGGAACAGTAACCAAATGTAAGGGGATGGGCAAGGGGACAGCGCGAAGGTCTCGGGACAGTGCGGAGGGAAGAACAGAGTCTCAGGCTCACTCTGCAGCTGCTGGTCCTGAGCAAAGCTGGGGTTATCCATGAGGTACTGCTGGGCCTGGGACCACGTGGTGTGGAAGTTGACACTGCTCATCCCATCCAGGATGCTCTTCAGGGCCTGGATATTCCTACGCCGGAGCTGCTTGGCTTGTTCCTGGGAAGACACAGGGTTAAAGTGAGGCAGGGCCAGCACGGAAGGATCCTGGAAAGGAGAACAAGACTCAAGACTTCTGGGTCCCAGAAAGGAGAGGAATTCCAGGTCACAAACCAGTGTCCTCCTTGCCCTCCCTCACCCAGGGTTATTGGCTCAGGACAAAGTTCCACACCAGCTTCCAATTCAGGAGAAGGGACACTGAGTAGCCAGGTCCACAAGAAATGGAGGGCAGGAGAGTCCAGCCAGTGACTGTCCATTACCTTCTCCTTCTTGGCCAGGAAGAAGAGGACATCATCATAAACTTCTTTTCTATCTCTCTCAGGGACCACAGCCCAGACCTCCAGGTCCCCAAAAGTCTGTTCTGCCCGCCTGTGGAGCACATGGGCTGTGAGTAGGTAGAGAACAGACCATGCACCTGTGTGTTCTCAGGGTTCCCGAGCCAGAGCCCAGTCTAGTACAGTTCCCTGACCGGTAGCGGGTGGTGGAGGTCATGCGTTCGTGCTGTTCCAGAAAGTGCTGCAGGGTCTGCTTGGCCTCCTTGGCTCTCAGCCGGGCCTCCTCTTTCTCCTCCTTCTCCCGCTGAGCCTTGTAAGCATTGAACGCCTGCTTCTTCTCACTTAGTTTGGGCAAGGCACTGGAGTAGACAGTTGAGGAAAGGAGAGAATGCAGCGTGAATTACCCTGGCAGCCCATGAAGCAGGGTCACAGACATGGGGGAAAGGTCTCCACCACACCAAATTGGGGACTTAGCATACAGGTGTCGAGAATATGGGTGGGATGAGGCGAGAGGGGAAGAAACACTGGACCCTGTAGCTTCGGTGTTCTCAAGTTACCATCAAACATCTGTCTCCTTAGGGCCCCTAGTCCCTAACTTTAATTCAAGCCAGTAACCATTTACTAAGCATCTCATAGCTGTACCATTTCCCTCTTTGCATCTTGGAGCTACTCTAGCTTTTCCTTCTCTTGCAGCCCATCCCAGCCACTTAGACCTGAGTGTCAGCACCCAATTGGCAGCCAACTCAGCTGAGTGTCAATTCCAATTGGGACATCTCAGGGAGTTCCCGGCCCAGTTGCTTTCACCAACAAGAACTATCCACTCCGACTCAAGCGTACCTGTAGCGGGGGTCGGTGACTACCATCTTCATGGCCTGTTCCCACGAAGCATTGGAAGGGACAGCCTGAGACAGAGAGGCACAGTCTCGGGGCCTGTTAACTTTCAAACCCTCCAGGCCTTCCTTCCCTGGGAGCACCCCCCCCCCCCAGCACCTTGTCCCTTAGCAGTTCTTTGAATGCCTGCTTTGCCTTCTCCCGGTTGCTCCAACTGAGGCCAGATCTCTCTGGTTCTGGCTTAGCTTCCTCCTCTTCCTGTGGTTGCCGATGCTGTCCAGTAGAACTGGAGAGTAGAAGGGACTCAGCCACAGTGCCCATAATCCTTACAGTTTTCAGTGCCCTTCACTCTCAGCAATTTACTGTCCTTTTCTTGTTCCCCAGAAAGCCCTTCTGGGGTCATGTTCAGCTCTTGACATGTCCCTCCCCAGGCTCTAAAGAGAATGAGGATGGAGAGTTTGAGGCTGCAATGAAAGGGTGTGGGCAGCCCATACCTGCTGGGGCCCTCGTCCCGCTGCAGGAAGCCCTGCTCCAGGGGCTGGGCAGCCTCCAGCACATCACAGTCTTCACTTCGACCTGGTTCAGGTTCCAGGAGGGCCATAGGCACTGGGATGGGACCCGGAGGTATAGGTGGAGGGTCAGGCTGTGGCTGAGGTGGTTGTGGCTGTAGTGTCTGTAGTTGCTGGGTCTGCTGTTTTCTGCAGGCAAGCCAAAGTGATGGTGTACTAAAGCAGGGCCAGGAAGGTAGGGGTGGCAAGGTTTTCTAGCCTGGGTCTAAAAAGCAGCTGAGTCCATAAAGAAGTAAGACTCCTCTCCCCACAGAGGAAGGATAACAGTGAGTCCACTCTCTCCCCAAAGTACACCAAGGAAGGAAGGAAGGAAGAATGGATTACATAGTCACAAACTTACCCTGCAGACTCTTGCTTGACTAGGGCTGTAAGGGGAAAAGAGAGCAGTCACAGGGCAGCAAAGGACTCCCAGCAGCCTTGCCCAGTCTTCCCCCTCTGCCTCCAGCATGCCTCACCTTCCAGGTCATCCAGGTCCTTGGGCCGGGTCCAACGGGACTCCTGACTCTGGTTGTTGTAGTAGTAAGGCTTCCCTGTGTCTGACTTATACTCTTTCCAGGGACACTGGGACAGTAGCAGCTGTAAGGGGAGGGGTCAAAAGTCATCAGCACCTGGAGTGCTCTCCAGCCTGGCAGGGTCTACGGGGACCCAGTGAGTACAGGACAGTAAAGACAATAGTCTTTAGTTGCCACCTGGCCTTGCCTGAGGGGGAAGTGGACTTCCTAAGATCCTAGGGAGGCAGTTACAAGGAGCATGGAAGTGGTCAGGGATCTTGGGGTCAGAGGAACCACAATGAGAATGGTTGGAGGCTCAAAGGAGGCGAGAACTTGGAAGGACCAGGGAAGCTGAAAGGAAGAACCAGAAAGCCCCGCTCAGGACCTCTGCCTTAGACTTGAGGACGCTGGGCTTCTCCCACACGGATTGCTTATCATCAGCATTGTAGTAGTAGATGCGCCCATCAGGGGCCACGTGTTCACTCCATAAGGCCCTCTGGGGAAGGAGGAGAAGCACAGAATTGTTACGAGGCTCCTTTCCCAAAGATGTAGCCATCGGCCTCCCTCCCACTTTCTACCCAGAGACCTAAACTCACCGGAGGGCCTGTCCCGGCCACAGCAGCTAGAAAAGAAGGCAAAGGAGCCTACTAAGCTCTTGCTCCAAATCCCCATCTTCTCCCCACTTAGTCCTCCCTTATTCCATCCCATAAATGTCCCCTGTTCCCATCAACATCCCAACAGGCATGATCCAGCGTGGGCTCCAGTCCATGGTCCCCTCTCCCCTGTGCCCCCCAACCTCCGAGCCTGGGGGGAGCAGGCCCCCAGAAGACTCACAGCTGGCGGTGTCCGCACCCGGAGCCGTCTGCCGAAGAAAGAGGAGGGGGAAGGGTTGGGGCCAAGCCCAGTGGCCCCCAGGACCCAGGCCATGGGGGAATGGAGAAGCAGGCCAGGCCAGGATCTGTGTGTCCTGTTCCCAGGGATCTCTGCCGACTAACAGTCCTATTCCCTCCACCCCTCCAGGGCTGTGAGCTCAGATCCCAGCAGCTCCTTTCTTCATTTTCCATAAATGTTTTGTTTAGTCAACTCCTGGGATCCATCACTTCACAATAGATGTCAAAATTCAACACCCAACTCAAGACTCCACTACACTGAGCAGCAGCAGCACAAGAAGGTGCCACTGCCCCTTCCAGAGGAAAAGAGGATGTGCTATGGAGAAGCCTCCTCAGCACACGTAGGATGCAGAGAATCTGGATGAGTGTGTTCTCTAAGGTACTGAGTGGCATAGGAAGGAAGGAAGGAAGGAAGGAAGGAAGGAAGGAAGGAAGGAAGGAAGGAAGGAAGGAAGGAGTATGTTGCCTTCGTCCCACTGACAGGGAGGGAACCACAACTGCTGAGTGTGGCTGTCGCAGATGTGAATGTAAGGACCGCAGCCAGGGACCACGGGAGATATGACAGGTGGGAAGAACAGAGTGCAGCTCCATGCATTCCAAGTCAGACAGAACCTGCTTCCTGCTAGCCCCCAGCGTGTGCTTACCGCTGCAGTGACAGGCACTGCTGGCATCAGCATCCCTGGCATCATCGGAGGGACCATTCCTGGTATCTATGGATATAAAGACCAGCAGCCAATGTTAGGGTGAGGAAGGGCTAGGCAAAATCGTCTCTTGGAGTTGGGATCCCTAAGATCCCTCTGGGGTTCTGACCCTCACCATGGGCACACACTCTGATAGTCTTCAGGTTCTGGACATTCACATGCCTGAGAACTGTTTTAGTCAAATCAGCAGACAAACAGGCATGAGTCTAGCCCCAAATTCCCTTCAGTCCCCTCCCAGCTAACAAACTCTGATAGTCTTCAGGTTCTGGACATTCACATGCCTGAGAACTGTTTTAGTCAAATCAGCAGACAAACAGGCATGAGTCTAGCCCCAAATTCCCTTCAGTCCCCTCCCAGCTAACAAACTCTGATAGTCTTCAGGTTCTGGACATTCACATGCCTGAGAACTGTTTTAGTCAAATCAGCAGACAAACAGGCATGAGTCTAGCCCCAAATTCCCTTCAGTCCCCTCCCAGCTAACAAACTCTGATAGTCTTCAGGTTCTGGACATTCACATGCCTGAGAACTGTTTTAGTCAAATCAGCAGACAAACAGGCATGAGTCTAGCCCCAAATTCCCTTCAGTCCCCTCCCAGCTAACGACCCTGTGGAAAGCACAGTCACCTGTGTAAGTGGTGGCGGTGCCCCCATTGGTGGAAGCATTGGGGGCAGTATACCAGGTGGCATGGGGGGAATGGCTGGTGGTCTCTGACTCATAGGGGGGAGCCCCATCGGAGGAAAAGGAGGTGGGAGCCCTGGAGGGGGCATCTGAAAATGAGGAAAGAAAAGGAAACTGTATTATTATGGCTGAGACCACTATCTCAGGAACTACCCAGCCCTCATCCCAGCCTAGAGGTGACTCCAAGGCTTTCCATTGAGTAGTAAAAGGCGTACGACTGTCTCCCTCCCCACTACTGAGAAAGACAGGTACGAGTTCTCAGGCATAATGGCAAGCAAACAGCTTCCTGACAAGTGAGGGAGGGAGAGGAAAAGGGCAAGGAAACAGTGACAGACTAGGGAGGCTGTACCCCCTGAAGCCTGAGGGGAAGGAAGGGACAAGGCAAGGATCCTAGTCTCTTGCCTCCCATCCCTTTCTAACTCATGACCACCAATGCTGTTCCAGCCCAAAGGCAGAGGCTTTTATAATAAGGAGCACAGTAAGGAATAGTGAAAAGCAGAGAAGCCTCCCAGGCCTCGCTCTGCTGAAGTCTTTCCCTTCCGTGTCTCCTGCCTCCAGCCCCTGGTATCCCAAGGACAAAACAAAAAGGGACACTTGTCACTTTGAGGTCTAGCGCTTGAGAGCAGCTCTCCCACCCAGTGCTCAACACCACCCATCTTCCAACGGCAGCAGAGGCTGTGTGACAGGTCCTTCCTGGCAACACAGCAGTGGTAGGGTGGGGCTGAGGGTGCAGGCTGGAAAAGCCAAGCCCAGGGAAACACATAAAACTTACGAAGGGTGGTGGCATCATGGGGGGCCCCGGTGGGAAGGGGGCAGGCGCTGCTGGGGGCCGGGGACCAGAATCGGGAACCGACTGTTGAGGGAGAGAAAAGTCATAGGACCCAGGATGGGCACAGAAATGGGCTTTTGCAGAAGGGAAGCAGAAGGGGTGAAGATGAAAGAAAAACACAAGTTGAGGAGGAAGTTTCCAAGCCCCATTTCCTGCCCATCCCAAGCCTGAGCCCTTCTGAGCTCTACGCTCTAGTGCTAGCCCAGAAAGCCAGATGATGGAGTCCTTCGTATCATTTTAATTTTGGGAGTTCCCATTTTGCCAATGCCACAACAGAGGCACAGAAGGCGCTGCAACAGGCATCTGTTCTTGCCCTGACTTCAACCCGTCTCCCTGCCCCTCTCTCATGCCAGTTAGGGATTGACATCTTTCCTCATTCAATTTACTAGGTTGAAGATTTGATCCAAAGCTGCTGTTCCTTTACAGCACTGGTCTCGTTATAACCAGCTTCCTCCCTAACTAGACTCATGTTCGCTCATCCACATTCTCCACATCTACTCCCAAGCCATCGTCCCCACCTGATGATGCCTTTTCTTTACAAACCTTAAACGTGGACACAGGCTTGCACAGTCCAAGTGTTCCTGTCTTGCCCCTAATGGCTGACCACATGATATTAAAGTAGCTTTCTTCAATTTCTCCTCTGATATTTTGCCCTACTAGAGAGTGATGCCATTCCACAGAGGCTGGGATCACATGACTTGCTGAAAGCTGGATTCCTGGTACCTGCCTCAGGGTCTGGCACATAATAGGTACTCAATAAATACTGAATGAATTTAAAACAAAGGAAGCAAATCTCTTTATAAAACTTTCCATTTCTAAAATGTCATTCTTTTTCTGTATATTTATATACAGAATGATAGATGTGCAAATCATTGTGTATATATGTATAAAATAATAGATGTAGAAAATCTTCATTTTAACATATTTATAAACAGAAATAAGAATAAGCCAAAATGTCCATGAGTAAAGACTAATGAGATGAAAACATAAAATGGAACACAGTCATAAGAATGAGGAAACTCATTACTAAGATATGGATTGATGCCAACATCTAATGATACACTGATAAGCTGGGGGAGGCAAGGTGGGCTGAAGCTTTATTGTGTGTAAGAGATACAAAAGACACTCTTTTGTCACTTTAAGACTAGCGCTTGAGAGCAGCTCTCCCACCCAGTGCTCAACACCACCCATCTTCCAACAGCAGCAAAGGCTGAGTAACAGGTCCTTCCTGGCACAGAAGGAAGAGACTTTCCATAGTATGTCATTTTATGCCTTATGAATGTGCCAACTATATGATTTTATTACCTGTTCAAAAATACCTGGGGTAGGGCAGGAGGCGACATCCCTCAGCAGTCAGACAGCTGCTCTTCCAGGAGCAATGATCTGGGCTCAGTTTCCCAGCACCCACATGATGGCTCACACGTATGTATAACCCAGCTCCAGGGATCTGACACACTCTACTGGCCTCCATGAGTACCAGGCGCAGGCATGATGTACAAATATACATTCAGGCAAACTTAAATACATGAATATATGTATATATATATATATATATATATATATATATAGTATTTTAGTGGCTGAAGAGATGCCTCAGTGGGTAAGAGCACTTGCTGCATGAGTACCTGAGTTTGGATAGCAGCATAATATATACAAACACACATACATAGATACAGACAGACAGACACACAGCACACACAAAACTGTGCATGGTTGTAACACTAGTGCTATAAAGGCGATCATGAGGGCTTGCTGGCTGCCAGCCTCCCTCCAGGTTCAATGAGAGACCCTACGTCTAGTAAATTTGGCAGTGAGGAATGAATAAAATGCTGGTTGACTTCCTCTGGCCTCTGGGCATAGATGTAGACACAGACAGTCTTATATTGTTTGGTTTTGTTTTTGAGACAGGGTGCCACTATGTACCCCTGGCTACCCTGAAACTCATTCTGTAGGCTAGACTAACTTAGAACCCAAGAGATCCTCCTGCCTCTGCCCCCAGGGGCTGGGATTAGAGGTGTGCCCATGCCTGGCTCAAACACTTTTTTTTTTAATTAATTATTCATTTATTTTTGTATGAGTACACTTCTTCAGACACAAGAGGGCACTAGAACCCATTACAGATGGTTGTGAGCCACCATGTGATTGCTGGAAATTGAACTCAGGACCTTTGGAAGAGCAGTCAGTGCTCTTAACCTCTGAGCCATCTCTCCAGCCCAGCTCGAACACTTTTTAAAAGGTGATGTGGCTAAAGGGTTGTTTTTCTTCCTAAGCAGAAGCTGAGGAGCAGCACAAGAGCTCTAGGAAGAGGTGGAAGTTTGGACAGACAGGAGCTGCCTCACAACCATTCTCAGTTACCCCTCTCCTGAGGAGGCCTGGGCAGTTAAAACCACTTTGTAACCTTTATCTCTAGAAATATCTTTTTACCTCGTCCTAAGTAGCTATGTGCCAAACTACTAAAATTGTCTATTGTCTACCTTCAACTAAGTGTACAGTTCCTATCCTCTGGAGATTTTATCTGTATGGAATGTCAGAAATGACTTGCATAGGGGATATCAATTTTATATTCTACTATTTCACCTTAAGCTGCTTTAACAGTCTTTAAAATGTGTGTGTGTGTAAAACACATTATTATGTTATGTGCATTGGTGTTTTGCCTACATGTATGTCTGTGTAAAGGTATCAGAAGCCCTAAAAATGGAGTTACAGATATATGTAAGCTGCCATGTGGGTGCTGGGAATCAAACCAGGGTCCTCTGGAAGAAGCAGCCAGTGCTCTTAACCACTGAGCCATTTATTCAGCCTCTTAAACCTATGAAGTAACCATCCTTCAGTCTTATTAGGCCCAGCACCACCATGTTATCTAGTCATCTGTTGAAGACAGACTTGGAGTCACTCTCTAGAGCCTCCTTGATGATATCACCCAGCTCTCTCAGTTTTACCTCCAAAAGAGTTCTTCCATCTAGGTATTCTTTTCATTTCTTCTCACACTTCTTGCCCAAACCACTTTTCACATCTGATCTACTATGTGGCTCCCAAACTGTTATCCTCATATCCACTTCTATCTGTATCCACAATGCCCTCCAAAATACACATCAGACCCATAAACACCTGCATAGAATTCTCCATTGGTTTCCCACTGTTCTGAGAGTGAACACCAAGACCCTACCCAGATCTCTGAGGCCACTGACCTTGCCAGTCTCTTCCATACCCATCTTCTGTGCTCCAGCCAAACTCAGTTCCCCCAGCTCAGGCATTCAACTGTGCATCAGGCACCTTTCCTATGTCCTATACACACTTCACAACCAACAAACATTTCCAATGAAAGCCTTCAGCAACCCACTGCATTAGCCAGAGCCTCCTTTATATGTTCAACACCACACACCCTCCTGCCAGGAGTCACCCATCACAAATTTACAGTCACTATTATAATTCCAAATGTACCGTCTCATTGGGCATTAAAACATATACTCTATTAAACATGGATTCACAGGCTGAAGAGATCATTCAGAGGTTAAGAGCACTGGCTTTTCTTCCAGAGGTCCTGAGCTCAATTCCCAGCAACCACTTGGTCACTCACAAACATCTATACTGGGATCTGATGCCCTCTTCTGGAATGCAGACAGAATATTGTATACATAATAATTTATTTTGAAAAATTATTTATAGAAAAACAAACAAAAACATGGACCCTCACTTACATCTTGGATTTAATGAATTTAGAGCAACTCCACTAAAATGTAAAGTCTTAAGGGCAAAGGTAACTCAGCACAGTGGCTCAACGCTGCAATCCCAGTCCTGGGAAGATGGAGATAGGAGGGTCAGGACTTTGAGGGAACTGTGGGCTGTGTAGTAAGTCCCAGGCCAGTCGGGGCTGCAGAGACTCTGCCTCAAAAATGAAGCAGTAAATGAGCTAGTGAGTGGATTAAGAAACTTTCCTTCAAATCTGAGGACCTGCATCTGACCCCTGGGACCTACGCAACAGAAACAGAACTTTCCCCTGACCTCCACACATGCACTGTAGCACATGCGCTGTCATCCAAATGAGTAACAGACATTATAGAAAAATTAAAGTGGGGCAGTTCATTGGCTTGGTTTTGGCAAGTCCTTCCAAACTCAGTGGCCTCTGAAAAGGCCTCCTTATCAAGAAAACACAATTTAGAGCTGGAGAAGATGCTGAATATCCCCCCAAATGTTCCCAAAACCTTCTATGAGACAGGTTATCGCTTTATAATAAGGCTGGCTGGGACTTACTCTATACCCCACTCTAACTCTAGCCTCAAACCTCCAAACAACCCTCTCCCCTCAGCCTCCCAAGTGCTAGGATTACAGCATGCACCAAGTTTGGCCGAGACAGGCTTGGGTGGCTTGGGCTGGTCTTTTTTTTTTTTTTTTTTTTTTAAGGCTTTAGAGTTTATATTTAGTGTTTTATTTTTTTTTAGGGTTTTTTTT
>NC_034606.1:63855624-63862529 GCF_900095145.1 Mus pahari | reverse complement strand
TGGTTGTGAGCCACCATGTGGTTGCTGGGATTTGAACTCAGGACCTTTAGGAAGAGCAGTCAGTGCTCTTAACCGCTAAGCCATCTCTCCAGCCCTGGGCTGGTCTTAAACTCCTGATCTTCTTGCCTCTACTCCAAGTGCTAGACCTAAAGGAATGCCACTCCACACACTGGTGCTCCTCTCTTAGCATGTGAGAAAGGTCAGACAGAGTAATGGTAAACAGTATGCCAGTCCCACAGCTGGCTTCAGGTGAGCCAACTAAATCCCATCTGTCCTCCCTAGGAGCACAGTGCCTGCCACAGAAAGCAGTGTTTTCATACCAACCTTTCCTGAACGTTGACTAAACTATCAAGATTCAAGCCTCATCTTAAGAATGAACAGTGGTGCCTACTGCCTGCCCTATAAAAGGCCTCAACTTAGAGCCAGGTGTTCTTAATTTGGTATATGCCTTTAAGTTTGGAGACAAAGGCAGGTGGATCTCTGCGAATTCAAGGCTATCTTGAATCAACTTTCATGACAGCCAAAGCTACAGAGGGAGACCCTATCTCAAAATAAATATATAAATTAGTAAATTGGGCATGATGGCATACACCTTTATAGTCCCAGAACTTGGGAGGCAGAGGCAGGTGATTTCTGAGTTCAAGACCACAAATTCTAGAGTGAGTTACAAGAGAGCCAGGACTACACGGAGGAAACACTATCTCAAAAAATAATAGTAATAATTAAATACTTTTTTTCTCTTCATCTACCATCCAAAGCCTTTCAATACAGGCAGTTCCACATCTGGCCCATCCTGAGGCCAGGGCTTCCCAGTTAACTTTCTGTACAGGAATTGTTAGATTTCTCTCGCTTTGTTCAGGATGATCCAATGTTCACTCCGTTTTACTTTCACACTACCGCACACCCACACACTCTGTCCTTTTAGGACCAAGCACACCACTTGGCAGTCGTTTGCACCTCTGTGAATGTTTACTGGGCTTCTGAGAGTGCCTGCCTCTCCACTCCAGTGTGCTGCATTTTGGAAGTGAGCTTTCTTTCTTTCCGCATTTCATGTCTGAGGACATGTGGGGCACATGAGCATGCAGAGGCCCAAAGCTGATGTTAGGAATTATCCTTTATCCTTCATCAATCTTTTACCCCATTCCTTGGGGAGAGCCGGGTCTCTCAACCAAACTCGGAGCTCACTGATAAAGCCAGCCTCACTAGCTGTCATACTCTGGTGAGCCAATCTCTGCACTAAAGGCTGGAATTACAAGGAGCTGAACATTTTGTATGTTCTGGGGATCTGAACTCCAATCCTTCTACCATCTCAGCAAGCACTTAAGCCACTAAGCCATCTCCACAGCCTGGGTTCTTTCTCTCTCAAACTCCCCAACTGTCTAGACAGGGTGGCCCTCCACCTGAAGTGCTTTAATGACACCGTCTCATCCCTAATCTTGGTGGATTTTTGGATACTACCTAAAATACTGTTTGCACTCATTTGTTTGTATAAATTCTGTTAAGTATAGCCTGTAATAGAAACATGTAAAATAGTAGAGATTCTTTACCTTGGTGGAAGGCAGCAGGTAGCAAATACTCATATGGGAAAAGTTACATGATAGAAAGCTAACTGTATGGAGACTTCTGGACAGAATTCAAACCCTGGCCCATTTTAATTAGTAACCCAGGGAAGACAGAGGGATGGGATGAATGGAAATGACCATGAACCTTTCAGAGCCTTCCTTCCTTCCCTTCCCCGGTGCCATCCTTTCTTTTCTGCTCCTCTCACCTGCCGCAATACTAATACAACTTTGGGAAGGTAACACTTCTGAGTGGACTCTGAAGTGACCAGTGCAAAAGGACAGTAGAAAGAAAGCTGAAGACAAGCAGATTTGTCAGTCTTCCCTGGAACAGAACACACATTCTAGGGCAGGGGAGAGTCAATACCAAGACAGTTGGCCATCTAGTGATTGTATATATTCAGGGAGTCCAATGAGAGTATCCTGATACAAGATGGAATCAATTCTCAGCCTTCAAATCTAAGGGGCAGCTCAGCACTGAGCACTCAGAACATGGAAAAAGACAAGACTAGAGAAACAGGCAAGAGAACAGATTTCACAGCTAACAGTAATGCTGCTGGGTGCATATTATGAGCCAGAGTCACACCACACGTCCATTTAATCCTCATAACCTTCTGAGAAATTATCCCCATTTCATGGAGAAGCTGGGGTTCTAACAGGTTACTTCGTGGCTACAGTTCTCAGAGATTAAACGGCAGAGGCAGGTTTGGAATCCAAGCAGTCTGACCCCATAAAGTTGCCTCCCAGAAAGAAGGATGGCACAGATGACATTTCTTAGCCTCATTTTTTTTTTTTTTAAATCCCAATCCTGAGATTCTGAGACGGCCAGGTGATCCTAGGTAGGCCTGGGCTGACTTATTCACCAAAGGAACTGTAAGAAAATGAAGGCTAAGAGGCATATTTCTCAGAAAGAGGCAGCCATCATCAAAAAGAAACAGGGTTGGCAGAGTAGTTCAGTACTACATACAGTTCTTGCCGGCATTAACAAGGCCCTAGGTTCAATGTATAGAGCTGCAAAGAACAGCTGAGCCCTATCACCCTGTTGTCTCCACTGACCTGCAGAGCCCAAATAGGACCAGCCCCTCCCCGACCTCCTTTCTAGCCTCTACTCTGGTGTGTAAGCCCTAGCATTTCTTCTGCTCCCCACAAAGAGCCTAGAGAGCTTTCTAGAATACAACATTTTGCTTCTGATCCTCCATCACCTCTTCATTCTCCCGAAGAACAGAATGTTGTTACTTCTGGTTCTCATCATTTTTGAACTTCCAGGGTTCAACTTCCTCTATTTATAGAGTTCTCCCATTTCTCCAACGGGATTCCCAAGGCCTAGGCCTGCCAGGACCCGGCCTTGCAAGCTTTAAATCTCTTATCCGCAAACCCCAGGAAATTTTCCCCAGTCAAGCTGAAGGTCTCCACTCCAACATCCTGCTTGCCGCATCCTATAACCCCTTCCACTGAATTCCCTCCTCAAATCCCGCCCCCTTCTGCAACTGATGGAGAGACCATTTATCATCTTGCCCATTTTCCTTTTTAAAAGTCAATGGGAAATTCAAGGCCCAGAGAAAGGTAGTGACTTGCCCAAGGTCACACACAGAGTTACCACAGTCTGTCTGAAGGCAGAGCCAGGATTGGGACCCAGGGGCCTCTGCTCCTCCATTTCTTGGACTACTCCAGTTCTGAGGTGACAACCAGGAGCATCTCTTTCCTCAGAAGCCCCTCCTAACCTCGGGAGACAGGTCTTGGGAAAGGGTGGGTAAAGAAGGGAGCCCCCTAAGGTCCAAAGGGGCACTTGGGGCTTCCAAAAGGCACGAGCCTGGGTCTGGGGGAGGGGCACAGGCCACGCCAAATAGCCTGGGATTGGCAACCGGTTTCCATCTCCGGCCGTCCCTTCGCCCCCGACCTTTCCCCACAGACCCACCGTTCACTTCATCCCTCCCTCCTCCTCACACAGCGCCTCGGCTCTCCGTCCCCTCAGCCCCGGGCGCACCCGCCCCCCGCCCCCCGCCATGCTCCATAATGGCCTCCCCGCCCCTTCTACCCTCACTCCCCGCCCCCACCTACCTACAGGGCTTCTTTTCCTCACCCCTCGGTCCCCTCGCCCTCCCTCAGGGTCCCGGGTACCCCGGCGGCCCTCCCGCCTCCCCGGCCCGAGCCCGGGCCGCAGGGGGCGCTGTGAGACAGCCCCGGGCCTCTCCACCCCCGCGCGGGGACGTTACCATGCCAGAGCCTCAGAGCAGCTGGGCCGGCTCGGCCCACTCGCCAGTAAAAACAGCTCTGATTGGCCGGGCTTCGGCCGGGAGGGCGGGGCCAGTGGGGGGTCGCACCCCTTCGTGGCCGGGGCTCCGGTTGCTCTCGCCGAGGAGCGGAGCCCCCAACCGGCCCGGTGTGCCCGGCCCGGCTCCGCCCCCGGCGCGGAGCGCCAGGCCCCGCCCCCACGTGCGCAGGATCCTGGGCCCGCCCCGGGGGCGGGGCGCGCCTGGGGCCACCCCCGGGGCGGGGCGCGTCTGGGCGGGCCTGGGACTGTTCGCGCGCTGGGTGCGCAGGGCGGCGTGGCTCTCCCGGGTCACAGCCCTCCTCTGCCCGCGTCTTCGCGGCCACCACCCAGATCGGACCGAGCCATTCATTCCTCCCGCGCAGAGGGCACTACAGCGGTTCATAGAGCGGCTCTTTTCCCTGCGTATTTTCTTTAGTTTTAATTTCTTAATTCCAGGACTATTAAACTCCTGTACCAGGAGCCGTATGTGTCGGGCGCAGCCGACAAATCCCCTAAACGAGTGCGTGCGTGCCTCTCGCTTAGCGCTGGGTTACTTTTGGAATCTGCCTCCGTAGCATCTACAGTGTGAGATAATCGTTCAGTTATGTAGATAAGGGAACTCGAAGCTACTTAATGGGCATGCATGCTCAAGTTCTTGGGCTAGTACAGCTGGCCCTGGTTGGAGGCACTGTACCTCTTCACCCCTCCAAAGCCGGGGTAAAGACAAGACGTTGCCTGTTTCCTTCGATAGGTTTCTGAGCCTGACTCAGGAAACACCTCTTTATGTCTATAGACAATTTGGCTTTATCAGTAGTTGTATTAAAGGTTCTTCAGGTCAGCACTGAGTTGTAGAGACAGACAGATCCCTGGGGCTCAGTGGCAAGCCGAACTAGCCTACTTCTTGTTTTCTGACTAGTGAGAGACCTGATCTTTAAAATGATGTCCCAGGACATCAAGAGGAACAGGCCGACATGAGGGAAAGAAACCCCTTCCCCTGAGATCTAATTTGACTTTCTTGAAGCCATCTCAGATAACAAATCCACTATGCACTTTAAATCTAATGTATGTCAGGTGGTGGTGGGCGTACCCCTTTAATTGAGCATTTGGAAAGCAGAAGCAGGCAGATCTCTAAGTTCCTCCCTTTAAAAAAGCACTTTGTGGGACTGGTGAGATGGCTCAGTGGGTAAGAGCACCCGACTGCTCTTCCGAAGGTC
This sequence comes from Mus pahari, assembly GCF_900095145.1. Taxonomy (NCBI): domain Eukaryota; kingdom Metazoa; phylum Chordata; class Mammalia; order Rodentia; family Muridae; genus Mus; species Mus pahari. The sequence goes on along the minus strand of NC_034606.1, from coordinate 63,857,505 downwards.
CGGAGTTCAAATCCTAGCAACCACATGGTGGCTCATAACCATCCGTAACAAGATCTGACGCCCTCTTCTGGAGTGTCTGAAGACAGCTACAGTGTACTTACATATAATAAATAAATCTTTTAAAAAAAAAAAAGCACTTTGTGTGTGTGTGTGTGTGTGTGTGTGTGAGAGAGAGAGAGAGAGAGAGAGAGAGAGAGAGCGCACTGTACTGTTGCAAATATGTGAAATACCAGTTCTCTCCTTTGACTATGCTGGTCCAGGAGATCAAAAATGGCTGTCTCCAGGGAGATGAACGGGGCAAGCTCTTGAGAGACCTGGCAGCAATCGCCTTTAATTTCTGAGCCCTCTCTCTTATCTTAACTCAATTTTTACTTCACTCTCATTCGTCCTGATGTTTTCTTGTACAGCATAGTTAAGCATCTGGTTTTACCTGAGTGGATCTGCTTAAGGGGGAAGAGAACTTGGGCTATTGGCAGCAGTGCTGGAGCACACCCAGAGAAAGATGGTGCTACAAAAGCACAGTTTTGTTCTGACTATGTGGTTTAGGGGCTTTGGGTTTTTGAGGTAGGGTCTAACTGTGTAGCCCAGATTGACCTGGAATTTCACATGTTGCCTAGGCTGGCCTTGAATTCACACTCCTGCCTCTGCCTCCCAAGTGCTTGGATTACAGTATGAGCAGGCAACTGTTTTTAAGGTCAAATGAATATATAAAGCATTTCAGGACAAAGAGCAGACCCTTGCTTGCCTCATTGATCTTCTCCCTGTTGACAGCCATTTTTCACAACTAGTGCATTTTCTGTTGCTGCTGTTTTACATTTGTTTTGGTTTCTTTGGTTTTGTTGGGTTTTTTTGTTTGTTTATTTGTTTGTTTTTTCAGTGTATCTATGTCCCTCTTTCAGCCTCATTGCTTCTCACTGGGTAAAGAATCCAAGGGGATATCCTGACCCAGTGCTACTATTCCCTTACTGATCATATTTTGATGGATACTCGAAGGGATGGGAGAACTGCCTGGCCAGTTTGTTTCCTGAACCATCTCCCGTTTCTTGCTGGATTCCCTCATCCCTCCTCACAGAGACCTTGCAGATGATGTGAGCATCCCCAGGCCTGAGGAATAACAAGGGCAGCTGTTTGCAGAGAGAGGCTCAGCACTGACCCCCTGTAGGTTCTCTCAAGGCAGGACACAGCTAAGAGCAGAAAGGAAAGAATGGAGCAGAGCCAGGGGCTAGGCACTGCCATTTTCCACTGCGGAACTCTGGAGAGTCCCAAAACTCTAATTTAGAACCTGGCCTTCCAGGTACATTTTTATGAAATTAAGTTTTAGAACATATTTTACTTAACAGTTTGTTGGCTTACAGTGTTGAAATATTTAGTAAATGGTTATTGATTCTCAGTCCTTCCTCAGCCCCAGAAATAACGGGGGCAGATGTAAGGATTTAGCTCATTCCCCTTCCCTTCTCATAAGCTATACATCATTTATCATACCATCTGCAAAATCCATTCTGTAATGCTTTCTGTTTGTCTAATCATCAGTTCTTACCACACCGTGATTGCTCTTCAGAGCTGAGCCATTTTCTGAACGGACTTTCATTATTCCCCGGGGATTCGTCACTATTTGCTTTTTATCATGTTCATTTGCTTTGTGTTATTTGCATTTTAATTTTTTTGTTAATTTATTTGTGTGCAAATGTTAGTGTGTGTGCTCCACAGACAAGCTGTGGAATCCTTTCTCTTCTTCTACTGTGTGTGGAGTCCTGGGATCAAACTCAAGTCATCAGGCTTGGTGGCAAGTGCATTTATTGCTAAGCTATTGAGGTGATCCTCATTTTTCTTCTCTCTCTCTCTCTCTCTCTCTCTCTCTCTCTCTCTCTCTCTCTCTCTCTC
>NC_034606.1:63851818-63854709 GCF_900095145.1 Mus pahari | reverse complement strand
ACAGAGAAACCCTGTCTCAAACAAAAACAAAAACAAAAACAAAAACAAAAAATAACAAAACCAAGATAGACAGCTGTCCAAAGGAATGCCATCTGAGATTGACCTCTGACCTCCACATGCATGCATGAACATGCATACACCTGTCCAACATATCAAATGCCTGGCTTCGCTGAGGCAGCTTCTTCACAGTGAAATGATGTCATAACACCAGTGTCATAGAGCTGAACTTCTAATGTAGTTGAGGACCAACAACACAACAGTGTCTGCTCTGGATGAGGAAGTTCTACACAGAGTCTGAAGCGGGCTAGGTGGGTTTTTTTTTTTTTTAAGTTAGTGTCTCTCCTAGACGTGTAGTGATCACCTGAGTGGCCTTTGAACGATGCTGGATGCAGAAGCTAAGGCAGGTGGCCCGGGGAGCAGGTCCCAGCTCTAAGGGACAGGGATATAAATAAGTCTGGCTGCTTCAGAGAGGAGGAGTCATCAACCCTTACGCTCTGAAGTGCTCCCCCAACTTCTGGACATACGCACCATGTGCCCAGAGCCCAGCTACAGTCCTGAGCGTTACGTGTGTGTGTGTGTGTGTGTGTGTGTGTGTGTGTATGCGCGTGCGTGTGTGTGTGTGTGTGTGCGCGTGCGTGCGAGTGTGTGTGTGCATGCGTGTGTGTGGGTGGGTGTGTGCGCGCGTACGTGCGTGCGTGTGTGTGTGTGTGTGTGTGTGTGTGTGTGTGTGTGGTGTACTGTACTGCATACGTGTGTTGTGGCTATAGGATGTAAGAAATGTTAAATGGCAATCTTTTCTGCAGAGCACTGTGAAACTTTATTGATAATGAATTGAAATATTTTTATCTCATGGCTGGAGAGATGGCTCAGTAGTTAAGAACACTGGCTGTTCTCCCAGAGGTCCTGAATTCAATTCCCAACAACCATATGGTGGCTCACAACCATCTGTAAGGGTATCTGGTGCCCTCTTCTGGCCTGCTGATGTATATGCAGCAGAGTACTCATACGGTAAATAAAATTTTTTAAAAAAATATTTTATCTCCCCACTATATAAAACCTTTATAGAAATGTTTTTTTTTTTTTGGTTGTTTTTCGAGACAGGGTTTCTCTGTGTAGCCTTAGCTGTCCTGGAACTCACTCTGTAGACCAGGCTGGCCTCAAACTCAGAAATCCGCCTGCCTCTGCCTCCCAAGTGCTGGGATTAAAGGCGTGCGCCACCACGCCCAGCTTCCAACTATCTTTCTTAAAGCTAGGATCTTCAGGTCAGTAGTATACAGTTTGAGTCTTAGGCCCTCTCCTCTCCTTTTGTCTCATCAGGGTCTCTCTATGTAGCCTTAGCTGACCTGGAACTCACTACATAGACCAGGCTGTTCTTGGACCCATGGACATCCACCTGCCTCTGACTGTGAGTGCTGGGATTGGTTAAAGGCATCCCACCATGCTTTTAACAGAAAAGCTGGAACTGTGTGAGTTGTGTTCACTCTGAGGAAGGAGTTCAGAGCCTCAGCATGTACATTTCATACACTGAATCGAGGAGGTATCTTGGGCTTTTCTTAATTAAATCATACACTGTCTACGTTTCAATTGGCTTGCTTAGATTATTTATATACAGTCTACTCATCAGTGGGGTTGAACTTAAAAGAAAAATAGAGTGGGGGGAAGGCAAAAAAGAGAGTCCAGAGAAGGCGCTGGAGTAAAGAAACCAAGTTTGAATCCTAACCCCGTTCTTCCAGCTGTACCTAGGTGTGACCCATCGCCCTCAGAGCCTTCGCTGGCTTAGGTATGCTGGTGACGGTAAGTCATCCGGGGTTGAGACGTGCTCAGTGGTAGAATGTGTACCTAGCATGCACAGGGGTCTGGTTCTGATCCTTAGAGCAAGAGTGTGAGCAATTGAGAGGGGCTAAATTTAAAAAATTAAACATGGTCAGACTAAAAATGATTACAAACTATGAGGTTTCTGAAATCATAAAGGTTCAAAGGATCATCCAGAACAGATGTAAAGATAAGTAAGTATCCACTAGCCAGGGTCTCGGTCTGGGGGCCCCTGGAATATTACCAAAGGTGAGTGTTTGCTGAGTAAATAAGCAACAGAATTACCAGTGCCTCAGTGAACGGACAGTACAGTGAAAGGCAGCTGAGTGTCAGGAAAAGTCATACATGGGTAAGACAACTTACGATGCTTAATTTGTTATCTATTAGACGGCAGTATTTTTGGTGACAAAGGAGAAAAATTTTCATGTCTATGAACCTGCACTTTGTATCCACTCATTCAATAGGTGCTTAGTGCCCTAGTATGGGCCAGGTACAATTCTAAAGTCCCAAACATACAGCGATGTTCAAAAAAGAAAAAAAAAACAAAAACCCTCCTGCTACAATGATCAACTTTAGCTAGTAAGACTGTTGACTAAGCCTTGAGCCTGGGGGCAGAAGCAAACATATCCTCATTTAGGTGTTGATTGGCTCTGATTTTTAAAGTCAAATGTTCCCTTTAGAAAGGTGTCTAGTCAGCCTTCTGGTGCTGTAACAAAACACTTGTGGGGATTGACTCAAAGAGAAAAAGGTTATTTGGCTCGCCATTTTGGGAATTACAGCCTGTGACCCAAGAGCTGTGCTTCTGATGTGGTGGAGTAAAACCACAGAAAACCACAGATCAAGGAGAGGGGAAGAGGCAAGGGCTGGAGCCCCAGTGTCCTTCAAGAGGACACAGTGTCCCCGCACTAGGTCTCCCAAATGTCCCGCAGCTTCCCCTTTGCACCACGCTGGGGACCAGAATCTTCCACATACAGATCTTTGAGGCACCGGGATCTAGACTGCAGCAGGAAGACATTTTTCCTAGTTGCTTTTCTTCCTGGGTTTTGTTTTTTGTTTTTTGGGTTTTTTTTTTTTTTTTT
>NC_034606.1:63842391-63851543 GCF_900095145.1 Mus pahari | reverse complement strand
CTCACTCTGTAGACCAGGCTGGCCTCGAACTCAGAAATCCGCCTGCCTCTGCCTCCCAAGTGCTGGGATTAAAGGCATGCGCCACCACCCCCGGCGTACATGATTTTTAATGGTGAGGCGAAACAAACAAACAGGTCAAGTAAGGATAATGGCAGGCAACGGCTGACATGCAGCTGGGAGGTGGGAAGTTTAATCTTCTAATTCTTTAAGTCAAACTGATGATGTCACTGGGGAAAAGGGAGTCAGTTGGAACCTGGTTGTCTGGCAGTTACTAGAGGAGCTGTGGCCGGGCAGAGGGTACCTGGGAACCTCCCTGGGCCCTTAGCCCCCAAAGCTGCCCATACTATGTGTTCAGTCCTGTGTACAAGAGACACAGGACATCTTCGGACTGAGAGAATTATCTAGAATGGAGAAGGACAACCCCCCACACTTGGTGACTCCCACATCAGTGAAGGCTATTATCTCAAAGATTGAGACTGCCCAGCTAATTCGGACGCAGGAGGTAACCCTAGAGAGGAAACTACCCTTCTCTTAGGGTCTGATGTAGAGGCTGGGGACTGATCTCTTGTTTACACAACACTCCAGCCTTTGGGCCTTTGGGGGTCCTGGGAGGCTTGACAAGCCAGGTTTGCAGACAGGTGAGTTGGGAATGCCCACATCCTATATCTGACTTCTGCAGGGGAGGCTGAGACCAACCACCTCTATAAGGCAGGACTGCAAGGTCACAGCCCCAAGGTAAGTGGGCAGGAGGCTCCTGGACAGCACCTATCGATGGATCCTAAAAGGTTTTGTGCAGGGGTAGATTTTTAAAGTTCAGACTCTGTATTGACAGACTACTAGAATCCCCTAAGCTATGCCCTGGAAACACTTGGGAAAACGTCCAGAGCTCGGATCACTGGAGATGAGGCTCTGGTGCCGCTGTGCTCAGTGTTTTTCTATCTCCCCCTGAGGAGCACTTGCAAGGAGGGGAGTGGGTGTGGACTCAGGACAGCAAAGGACACACTGCTTGAACCTTTTATCCAGTGTTTCTTTGGGATTTCCCTTTTGTTCCCATGTTGCTTCTGAGTCCTTGTGAAATTCCTGATGTCTCCATCAAGTTCTGAAATTCTAAAGGCTTAAAAATTAAAATGGTACGGCTGGAGAGATGGCTCAGCAGTTAAGAGCACCGACTGCTCTTCCAGAGGTCCTGAGTTCAATTCCCAGCAACCACATGGTGGCTCACAACCATCTGTAATGAGATCTGATGCCCTCTTCTGGTGTGTCTGAAGAGAGCAATGGTGTACTCATATACATAAAATAAATAAATCTTTTAAAAAATTAAAATGGTAATAAGAGCCAATGAAAGGTCACAGCCCTTAGGTAAGTGGGCAGGAGCTCATCTCTGTGGTCTGGACACAGTTTTTTCTTTCTTTTTTTTTTTTTTTTTTTTCTTTCTGGTTTTTCGAGACAGGGTTTCTCTGTGTAGCCCTGGCTGTCCTGGAACTCACTCTGTAGACCAGGCTGGCCTCGAACTCAGAAATCCGCCTGCCTCTGCCTCCCGAATGCTGGGATTAAAGGCGTGCGCCACCACGCCCGGCTCTGGGCACAGTTTTAAACCCTTTACAATATCATTTCATGCCCTTCTCATAAAAACCCGCAGCATAAAGTACAACAGCAAGCTCTGCCTTACCAGTGAGCAAGCCCTGAGACCGGAGTCACACTGCAGGCACATGGGCAACGGCTTCTAAGATGGCGACCTCTAACTCCTGCTATCTGCTGCCCCTGCCCCATCTAGGATATTTCCACCCAGCTCTCAGACATCTTGGACAATGTCAACTGCGCCATCAATCGCTTCCAGGAAGAACTGGGATATGACTTAAAAGAGAGGGCGAAGCCTCACCAAGCAGAGCAGAAAGGCAAAAAGAGGTTCATCCTGCTGGAGAAGCTTGCCTCCTTCTCCAAAGATGCCGAGACCAAGGAGAGACACCTGTATGACATCCTCCGCTGGCTGGGCGAGTGGGGTGAGTCTGGGGGCTTGCTGCGGTCCAGAGGCTCTCCACCTAATCAGCACGTTGCAAGGAGGGGGTGGGGACAGTGGCGGCAGACGGCTAAGGACAGTCCCGTCTTTTGTGGCTCTGACAAGTAACCAAGAGAAAGGAAGGGCAAAGGCGGCTTCGGAGGTGTCAGTGATGATCTCCTAGCCCCATCACTTAGCTCATGGTGAGAGTGAGTCCCGGGGATTGTGGCAGAGGAGGTTGCTCCGCTCGTGCAACCAGAAAGCAGAGAACCAGAAGAGGCCAGGGTCAGGACAGACCATTTAAAGCACACACACACACACACACACACACACACACACCCATGACCCATCTCCGCCCCTGTCCGTGACCCACACCCCCCAACTTGGTCCTACCTTCCACACTTCGGTTATCTCTCAACCGTCCACCTAAACTTGAATCTAGCAGTGGGTTGATGCGGTGATTAGGTCAGAACCTCAGGCTGTAATCACCTCTGAAATGCCCCTGCCCGGAGGTGTGGCTTCCATCAAGGCCGTCAACAAAAATCCCCACAGGCGGGGCTGAGGAGGTAGCTCAGTGGTAAGTGCCTGAGAGCGGCAGTGTGTGCCCAGGCCCTCCGCACTGCATCTGACAGCTTAGTCGAGCAGTAATGGTTAAGTCCCAGGTTCAGTGAGAGGAGGCGGTCCACTGTGATCTCTGGGCTTCACACACCTACACAGGCAAGCAACGCAGCTGAGGCCACATATAGAGACTCTACCTCAAGCAAGCAGACAAACAGAAGCGCAAAGAAAACTTGATCAGACTTAACCCATTTAGTGGCCCAGATGTTAAATTATGCAACTGGCGTAGATTAACATGGCTGGCCTCACACTTAGGCAAACACTGTCTCGTGTCTACTGCATGTCTGCATGGTAGGCCTTGTGTCGGTCATTTCACGAGTATTACCTCATTCGGTCCTCCCCCAACCCTTCTGCAGGGAAGGGAACGAGGCTCAAGAGAGCGAGCTGTCCAGTAGCCAGTGTACACTGAAACCACCCCACTCCCTCAGGTCGGCTGCCAGCCCCTGTGCGGCACCCCCTGTGCTCCATGGGGGTCTCTAGAGGACAGACTGTTCTTAGCCTGACCCCCCCCCCCATCCCGCCCAGGTGACAGTCTGACTTATGAGATAAAGAACAGGAGTTCAGAGGAAGACGAAGCCCTGGACGAATGGATCGAGGTGATGGAGAAGGTGTTGCCTCTCTCCCTCATGGCCACCAAAGGAGGCATTGAGTCTCTCATCTCTCTGTGCTCGACTCTCATCGAAGACCAGAAGAAAATGACACAAAGTAGGTTCCTGGAGCTTCTGGGAGAAGAGTCGGGTTGGGGTAGGCTGGAGGCCGTCTCAGGGGCTCCTGCCCATCCTCCATGATGCACATGTGAAAGACTGTAGCGTGGGAAGCCAGGGTGTAGGGCTGGGGTAACGGACCCATGCCGATCACAAAGCTGTTTTGAGCGTCATTGCACAGGCTGATTTCCCAGAGGACCTGGGTTCAATTCCCAGCATCCATGTGGTAGCTCACAACTATCTGTAACTCCAATTCTGGGGAAATCTGACGCCCTCTTCTGGCCACCACAGGCACTGCATGCACATGGTACACAGACCAAAATCGCCCGAGCGTATCCCAGCACTCAGAAGGCAGAGGTGGGTGGATTTCTGAGCTCATCTCTGAGTTCGAGGCTAGCTTGTTCTATAAAGTGACTTCCAGGACAGCTATGGCTACACAGAAAAACCTTGTCTTGAAGAGAACAAACAAACAAAACCAGTTTTTGGGTTGTTTGTTTGTTTGTTTGAAGATATAGTAGGAATGAAGTGAAGAGGAGCTCTCTGACGCCTCCTGGAGCTGTGGCCTCATGGGAGTTCTGAGAGATGAAGCCTAAACGCCAGGAAAGCTGCCGTTTATAGGCAGAGGTTGAAGGGCACCCTGTTCTCACTCAAAACCCACCCAGCTCAAGCCAGGTTTGGTGAGCCTCAGCTAGAGGTCCCCCTAGAGTCTTCCAGAGGATTCTGGATTCTTCTAAGATCACCAGCCTGGCTAGTGCTGGAAATTTTACTCTATCCACTCTAAAACCGGCCTGAGATTACGTCCTGAATTTTATAGATAAGAGACCTGATGCTCAGAGAGCAGAGGGGGCCACAAGCGGTGACAAAAGCCAGTCCCCTGCTTTGGTTAGTCTCACTCGAGAGCTCGTGCTGCAGAGCGAGGCAGATTTCCGTTTGAATCTCACTTCTGTCTCTTTGGGGTTGTGTGTGGCTTTGAGCATTTTCTTTTTTAATCTCTACGAGCCTGTTTCTTCAGAGAGTGTTATCTAACTTCAGGGTCAGGGGGGAGGGATGTATGAGATATGAGATGTCTGACACCATGCCTGGCATATTCTGGGCTTAATAAACAGGAGCAAATGGTAGCATTTCCACGGATTCTCTTGGATAACTAAGTGACACTGAAGCTGGGCATGGTGGCACACACCTTTAATCCCAGCACTCGGCATGCAGAAGTGGGACATCTCTGAGTCTGGGGCTAGCCTGGTTGGTTTACATAGTGAGTTCCAGGACAGCCAGGATTATATGTAGAGAGACCCTGTCTCCAAAAAGGGGGAGGGAGGCTGGAGAGATGGCTCAGTGGTTAAGACTGTTCCTCCCAGAAGTCCTGAGTTCAAATCCCAGCAACCACATGGTGACTCACAACCATCTGCAATGGGATCTGATGCCCTCTTCTGCGAGTCTGAATAATAAATAATTCTTTAAAAAGAAATTAGGTTGAATGTTACAGGAGGAAGAAGCTAGAAAATGGAGACTACCTAACCCAAAATCTTTACTACTCTGTGTGTTGAAATACAGCTATTTGTATACTTATTTTCTTGCCAGAGTGTAATTGTGTGGTGTGCTATGTGTAGGCCAGAGATTAATACTGGGCATCTTTCTCAATCATCCTCTACCTTGTTTTTCAGACAATCTCCCCCTGACCCTAGAGCTTCCCAGGGGGCTGGGCTGGCTGACTAGTAACCCCAGGGATGCTGTCTCTGCCTCTCTGGTAACGGGACAATGAGGTCATAGCTATGCCTGGTGTGTCCAGCTTTTTACGTCGGTGCTGGGGATCCAAACTGAGGCCCACATGTTTACAGGGCAAGTGCTTCCCTGAGACCTGACCATCTCTTCAGCCTTACACAGTGTAAACTTTCTTGTCCTTGGTTTTGTTTGTTTGTTTGTTTGTTTTGTTTTGTTTCCCAAGACAGGGTTTCTCTGTGTCACCTTGGCTGTCCTAGAGCTAGCTGTGTACACCAGGACAGCCTTGAACTCAGAGATCTGCCTGCCTCTGCCTCCTAAATGCTGGGATTAAATCCAGCACTGCCCGACTTGTGGGGCAATTATTCATATAACACTCACTGTAGGGCTATCATCCATGGCCTTAATTAAATATGTGTACTCTAAGTTCCAAGAATTAGAATCTATGGTTGTTCACATTTTTCCAACAAGGAGACTAAGGCACTAGGCAGTTAGGAAATGTACCCAAGGCACATGGTACAAGTTAGATTCGGACCCAAGTGACTTGGTCTCAGACTTCTGAACCCCAGGGTCATATGACTTACCTGATATAGTGAGATCTAGACTGAGCTCAGTATCACGTAAGCTCCATACCCTCTCTCACCTCCCATCCAGAGATACCCACTGTTCTCCTTGCCAGTGATGCTTGAGAGGATGCTCCAAGATGATCATTCCACAGCCCCACACAGAGTAGGCATGAAGGTGTACGCCCATGAGCAGCCCTGGAAGAGCCGAGCTCTGACCCTGGGGTCACACACAGGACACACACTCTCTGCTTAGTTTATTTTCTTGGGGTGACAATCCAATGTGATCCCCTGATATGGGCAAAGACAACTATTAAAAAAATAATGGCACACGAACAGTTGTTATAGATTCTCTAGAGGCACAGGACAGGGGTAACAGAAAAAGGAAAGAGAACATCTAACAGGTTTGGGTAGACATTAAGGAGCCAGAGATGATCAGAAACGTAACGCCTTGTTGGGTAGTGGGCTGAACTGAACAGAGCCTGCCACACTAAGCCAGCCCCCTTTAGGCTCTGCAGGGCTATGCTGTTGTAGACCTTAGGTTACACTCTGGGTAATCTCGGGCTTGGCAGAGGTGTCTCCTGATAACCAACCCCTCTCTGGCTCACAGTGCCATCTCCCTGCTCTTGCCCATCCCAAACAGGGGTGGCCGAGCATCCTGGCTCTGCAGGGTCCGAAGGGTCAGCACACCTTTCCCAGTACCTTGTCACTCACTTCTCGATGGGAGCTTGCTGCCTTTCTCCTCTCCGTCCCTTCCAGTGTCCAAACATAACTTCTGGCAGGACTGGCATGAGAAGAGCCCACAGAATAAGGAGCAGGGGCTCCCTGAGCCACCGAGCCCGGAGCAGATGCTCCAGGACAAGAACACCACCCACCTGAACGTCTCAGAGGTTAGGTCTATGCTGCAGGAGCTCCTGGACTCCACTATGTTCAACACAGGGGAGGTCAAAGCCATCAGGTACATGTCCGCTGTGGTGGAGAACCTCAACAAGGCCTTGATCCTCCAGCACAAGGAGAACAAGAGTCTGGAGACAAAGTACAAGTACTTGCAGGTGGAGAAGAACAAAGAGCTCAGCACCCAGAGGCTGCACTTCCAAAAATCCATCCAAGTCCTTGAGAGCAAAAGGAATGCACTGCTGAAACAGGTAAAGCTCCTAGGGGACAAATACCATCACCTCCTCATGATGAAGCACACCCTGGAATTCCAGCTGAAGATAGCTCAGTCTGCTAGTGGTCCAGAAGAACCAGCCAAGGATTTTGTTGATGACCTGGAACCTCCTGAAAAAAAGACCCTTCCAGAGGTGGGTACAGCCCGGGAGGAGAAGGGACAGGCGGTTTCCGCTCTCTCTTCAAGTCCCCTGACCAAGGCCTGGCGCAGAGGCACCACACCTGCAGCCCCGAAGCCACTCTCTGGCATGGACACGGACTCGAGGGTGAAGGATGTGTTCGTTGACCGCACCGAGGCCCTGGAGCCTGTGCTGCTGCACTCAGAGGTCCCCTGGGTTCCTACGCAATGGGAAGACAAAGACCAGGGGGACCACATCCAAGAGGAGGGAGCCCCAAGCAAGTCCCTGTCCCCAGGGAGCTCCAGGAGGAGGCTTTTGGAGAGCCACTGGGAGACCAGAAGGCAGCAATGGCTGCAGGAGGAAGAGATGTGGCTTCAGCGGCAGAAGAAGTGGGCCCTGCTGGAGCAGGAGCACCAGGAAAAGGTGAGGCAGTGGGAGGCCGAGGTGGCTGCCAGGCAGCAGTGGCAGAGGCTCACCCAGCCAGAGGAGGAGAAGCAGAGCCCCGGGAAGGAGCAGAGAGCAAGCTCGGAGAAGATGATCTTCACCACCACTAGTCGGTGGAAGAACTTGAAGAAGTCGGAATCAGCGCCGACTCCCCACTGCAGGGCCCAGTCCGCGCGTCAGAGTAGGTCGTTCATACTCACGTCCCCACACGCCCAGCAGTCTGGGCAGGGGACCCAGAGGACCCCATGTTCGGCTGAGTTTCTGCAAAGGCCACCGGCCCGCCAGGTTTCTGCTAAGCCCAAGAAATCTGCCTCCTTGCCTGTCACTGGGACATCCATCCGAAGGGTGTCCCAGGTCTCTCTGCAGCAGGCCCCGCCGGGGACACCTAAGGACAAGGTCTACCATATAGACATGGAGGCCCAGCTGAAGAACCTGCAGGTCCTGGGTGGTTCGGAGTCAGAGGTGGCACTGCCACAGTACCTGCGCAGCAAAGCCCTGGAGGTCATTGCCGTCGCCATGGAGCTGAGCATCCTCAGGCTGCAGTACCTATGCAAGAAGTACATTCAATACAGGCGCTTCCAGAGCCTCCGGTAGGTAACCCAGCCGCCACCAAGCACCCACCCAGGATCCCCCCGCGCCCACTGCAAATCCGGGTAGAGCTAAAACCCAGGAGAGAGAGAAAGGAATGCAGGCAGGAAACCATGAGGGGCACCCCCAGGTCTCCTGGGAAAAGGGACTATGGAACACTGGTGCCAGGCCTTGGGCAACCCTTGAAGGTGTAGGAGGCAAGGCATCCATATGTTGTTTTCCTTCTAGTGGGCCTTCCCTCCAAACCCACTTTCCCTACATGCAACCCCTCTGTTCCTGTCCTTCAGCCCACACGGTCCTTACCATTCGCTTTGACTTTTCCTTTCCAGCCCCGAGGCTCCTCCACACATACCCGGTCCCACCTTTCTGCTCCTTCTCATAGATCCCGTTCCTTGTTTTCCTCTCAAGAATTAACAAGGTGGAGGTGTCTTTCTAGTCAACTGACTCAGGGATGGGTGGTGGGGGAGTGTCTCTACCTCCTAAGTTTCTCCTCTCTCTTCCCAGACTAGAAGTGATCAAACACATAGGAGCCATTCGGCAAACGAGGGTTACCTATAAGGCCCAGAGCCTCTATCTGCTCCTGGAGAACATTGACCGCCAGCAGAGCCTCAGGCTGCAGGCCTGGGCAGACAAGCAGAGAGACCTGGAGGAAAGGCACCAGGAGTGCCTGCACACTATGGTGGCCATGTTCCCCAAGGTGGGTTTGCTGCCCTGCCCCCTGCTCAGTGAGTGGGGACAGAGTGGGGGTTGTCAAGTGATGGGAATTGAACTTGGGTCCTCTGGAAGAACAAGCAGTGCTCGCAACCCGAGTCATTTCTCCAGCCCCCTATAAGTGCCTCTTCTTAAAAGTGACTTTATTTGCTGTGTGTGTGTGTGTCCCCTTCTGTGATGGTGGGCTGGAACACAGGTCAGCAGGCTTTCACGGCAAGCCCCTTCCCAGCCATCCCACGGGCACCTGCCTCCCAAGTGCTGGTTTTTGGTTTTGATGCTGTCTAGAGACTAAAATCATCCAGTGGCCTGCACCTTAGGGCTTGACTCCCTGTCCTCCTCTCAGCTGACACAATCCATCTCTCTCTGTCAACATTGCTTCATGACTATACCCCTGGCGATGGTCTATCTTTGTTGACTTTATTGGGCAGTTAATCAACCATTTCTATTTAGAAACTTAAGCCTGCTGGGTGTGGCGGCACACACCTTTAATCCCAGCACTCGGGAGGCAGAGGCAGGCGGATTTCTG
>NC_034606.1:63838107-63842271 GCF_900095145.1 Mus pahari | reverse complement strand
GTTCTAGCATATATTCTCTCTCTCTCTCTCTCTCTCTCTCTCTCTCTCTCTCTCTCTCTCTCTCTCTTTCTTCTTTTTTCCTTGGGTCTGCACCTCCCCACTTCCTGACCCACACCCCAACTTTGGTAACTACTATTTTATCTTTTACCTCTATATATTTGACATCTTTCCTTTTAGATTCCACATATACATGTGAGGCCACGCAGTATCTTCTTTCTGCACCTGGGTTATCTCACTTAGCATGCATGTTGTAGCAAATCACAGGAGTACCCCTTAGCAGGGGCTGGGGTATACCAGAGAAGAAATGGGGTTCATTGGAGGAAAAAGGTAAGGGGCTGGTCAGTGGTGTGGATAAAAGAGAGCCTTTAGACACTGCTGGTGGAAACAGAGATTTGACTGCAACCATTATGACATGGAAATTTCTAAAGAAGCTGAGAATGGAATCCCCAGAGTACCCAGCCATGTCTCTCCCGGGTGGTTATGGTTGAATTAAAAATCTTCCCACAGGCTCAGGTCTTGAATGTTCAGTGTCCAGTCTGAGGCACTACTTTGAAGGCCTGCAGCCTTCAGGACTGGGGTCTGGCTACAGGAAGGACATCATGAGAGTCGGACCCCAAAGGTTATCCTCACCCCCGGTTCTGGTGTAGCTCTCTGCCTCCTGCCTCTGCTCTGTGTAGGATGATGGTGGTGGGCTGAAATCTCTCTGGAGCAGGGGGCTAAACTACACAGTGTACGCACAAGGGAAGAGAAACTACCATTGCTTTCTTTATAATGGGTGAGGCGAGAGAACACTTTGCTCCACCATGCAGAGTGAGTGCCTGTAGCTCTAGCACTTGGATAAAATGAAAGTGAAGCAGGAGATGGCTCAGAGGCTCAGGGCACTTCCCACGCAAGCTCGACAGCCTCAGTTCCGCCCCTGGGACGCACGGAAAGGTAGAAAAGAGAGCCAACTCCATGAAGCAGCCTTCTGACGGCCGCACGCATGCATAGCTCGGGTGCGCACAGGTATCAATAAAAAGGAAGTTTTAGAAGAACACTGAAATAGCATGCAGCCTTTTAAGGAAGGCAAGCATGTGTGTGTGTGTGTGTGTGTGTGTGTGTGTGTGTAACACCATGCGGGCTTCCCAGAGCCTTGCCAGCTTCATGGCTGGTTACTCTGCACCTCAGGCCCTGCCTGCAAGTGCTGTCGGTGCTGTACGGCGGCCCGGCTTCCCTCTGCTTTCTTTCCTCTGTTTTGTCTGTTGTCCAGACTCTTTAGAACAAGGGAGAAGGTAGGAACTACCCCAGAAAATAAGAACTGAAGGACTTTTTTTTTTTTTTTTAAGATTTATTTATTTATTTATTTTATGTATATGAGTACACTGTAGCTATACTGATGGTTGTGAGCCATCGCTCAGGTCAGCCCTGATTGCTCCGGCCTAAAGATTTATTCATTATTATAAATAAGTACACTGTAGCTGTCTTCAGACACAACAGAAGAGGGCATCGGATCTCATTAAGGTTGGTTGTGAGCCACCATGTGGTTGCTGGGATTTGAACTCAGGACCTTCAGAAGAGCAGTCAGTGCTCTTACCCTCTGAGCCATCTCTCCAGCCCCGAAGGACTTTCAAGGAACATGTTATATGCTGGGAACCCGAGGTTTGTAGTCAAAGAGCCTTTCCTCCGCCCAGCAGGGTCAGTGACAATCAGACAAGACCTCCACCCATCTTAGACAGGCCTCTCAGCACACCTTCCTGATGCCCCCTGCTGGTCCCTCCAGTTCCAGCAAGAGTGGAACGTCCACCTGAACATCCCTGTGCTCACCCATGCCAAGCCAGTGAGAAGCAAATCATCTTCAGTCTTACTTCAGAGAGTCCGCTCCAGCCACTCCACTACCAAGCAACCTCCTCCACCCAAGTGCCGGGAATCTGTGCCCCTGCGGATAACTAGGTAGGTACTAGCAGGTAAGGGCAGGCGGTAGGATTAGAGGGGAGGCAGAGGGCAAGGGGGCAGCCAGGCTAGGGAAGCAGTGGCAAGCGAGGACACAGGCAAAGGTCACCTTCCTGGCTTCAAGGCCCACTACTCGGCTACCCTGACTGGCGCTCAGATACAGGACCAGAATGCGCAAGGCATTCTGCGGCCTGCATGTGGCAATGTGTATGGCTTGGGGGAGCAGCCTGACCGACTGAGAAAACACAGGGGACAGCCTCCATTTCTACCCTGAGCCCACCGAGCCAGCCTCAGCCGTCGGTCCGTCGGTCTGTCGGCCTGTCCATGTAAACAAGATCAATCCTTCCCACCATTCGGGCTTCAGGCTCAGACACAGTGAGCCCCCAGGCAGCCAGGGTGAGTCACGGAACCGCCTACCCCCAGTGAGACCTAATCAGAGATCCAGCCTTGGCACAGGAGCCTAGAAGCAGAACTAGGACACAGAGCCTAGATGGGGGAGGTGACGGTGGCAAGGGGTGGTGACAAACTCCTTAACAAGGGAAGAAAACAAGGCCCAGCATCTCGGACTTTAGGGCCCTGAAAAACGTGTGGCTCCTCAGCCTACTTCTGTGTTTCTTTGTCTCTCTCGACATTCTCCGCTCTCCCACTCCTAGCCAACAAGGGAACCAGATGGAAGCTATATGGAAGGCTGACGTGGCCTCTTCAAGTCACCCCATAGAAAAGAAGACCCCTACAAACATGTGCTGGGAACAGCTAGGGGGCTACCCAGACATCCCCAGGTTACTGGCTGTGGACGAGCATCCCTCCTACCCCAGAAGCGTGTCCTTCAAGACTCGGTAAGGAACAAGGGTGGGTACTTAGCCTGAATTTGGGGAGACCTGTCCATCAAGGCTGCCCTGGGTCTACTCGGCAGCCCAGGCACCCTCTCAGACACCGGTCCTGGACCCGATTATTGCACTACCCCAGAAACAAAACCCTGCCTTGCCTCACTGGCCACCAGCTTGGGTCCTGAGACCAAGACAGCTTCAGTCTCTCACAGGACTTTCCACAGTACTTAGATTGCTGTATAGGGTTCCTGGGTTCTCAGGTGCCCTAGCTTGCCCTTAGTATAGGGTTGTTCTAGAGAAACAGGTCAAAGGAGAATGAAGCTGGGGGAACCAGGAACTGTGTAACAGACTCAAGACTTTGTGGCTGGGCCTGTCTTGGGGTTCTCGTTTCCTGACTGTCTTCAAGAACCATCACCGGGAAAAGCAGCTGAGGAGAAGGCATGGGGACACAGGCCTAGCTCTTGGCCCTTGGGAGGCCAAGATAGGAGGCTCTCCGGTTTAAGATCACCCTGGGACAAGAGGGGAGGGGAGGCAGCAGGGCTCAGGACCCAGGGGATCTGTTGAAGGCTCCTCTGGTTAGAGCAGGTTTATCTCCTTTGCCTCTTGTGGCTTGAAGACATCACTAATGAAGACGCAAGGCTCTTTCCAGGGACCTCGCATTCATCTCATCTGCTGCTAGTGGGACTGAGCCTGACCCAAAAAAGATCTGTAACAAAAAGAAGTCATGGGTGGGGGGTTGTTCAGTGAGGTCCTCTGGTGGTGTCCCTGCAGCAAGCTCCTCCTGTGTGCCCCTCTGCACCTCTTGCATTGCCCTGCTTCTCTGGATGCTGGGGAAGCCTGAGCCCACCTCTTCGTTCTTCCCATGTATAAACACCAGTGTGTGTATCCAGTGTGCACGCTATACCCGACTCTAGGCATTGAGGGTGCTGGTATCTTTCTAAAAATGAAAGGAGGTGGTGGCCAGGGTGACAACTCAGTCTGTACACTGCTTTGCTGCCCAAGCATAAGGACCTGAGTTCGAATCCCAGCTCCTACACAAAACGCCAGGCGTGGCCACACACATCTGTAGTCCCAGCATCAGGAGGTGTGGAAGGTAGGTCCTTGCAATTCAGTCGCCAGCTTAGTTAGCCTGGTCACATCGGGGAGCTTCAGGCTCTGAGAGAACCTGCCTCAAAACACACAGTAGAGGACAACTGAAGACTCCAGGGTCCATCTCTACCTCCCCATGAACTCACACATGTGTAACATACACACGTTCACACAGCCTACATGAGCATGTCCGTGCGCACACATGCCTGCACACACAAAGGAAGAGGATGATGGGAAAAGAGAGTCCCGGAGAACGGCACTCAACAGTAGCTTCCTTCCTTCCTTCTTTCCTTCTTTCCTTCCTTCCTTCCTTCTTTCC
>NC_034606.1:63828582-63837142 GCF_900095145.1 Mus pahari | reverse complement strand
CCTTCCTTCTTTCCTTCCTCCCTTCCTTCCTTCCTTCCTTCCTTCCTTCCTTCCTTCCTTCCTTCCTTCCTTTTTTGCCTTCCTCCCCCCTACCCCTACACTCTGAGGTATAACATGCAGAATTCTAAGATCCCTTTCATGTTTCAAGCGGAGCTGCTCCACCCACTCCTGAGCCTCCACTGGGATCTCAGCTGCAGGCTGAAGCACATATCAAAATATTGTTCCCAGCAAAGACAGCTTTCTCTTTGTGAGAGGATTTAGATGAATACAATTGTCTTCCCCCCTTTACAACTCTGCAGGAGTTTATCCGACTTACCACAGTTCCAGTTTAGAGGCAGAACCCTGCTCTCTCTCTCCATCTGCGCCCTGGACTGGGTCATCTCCCTGTGTGCTCGGCTTCTGGGTGTCTTTATGAGGTCCCCTATGTTGCTCTGTTATTATGGCATGAGGGTCATGCAGTGTTGTTTTTCTTTGGGGGGGGGAGGGGCGAGACAGGGTCTCAACAAAGTGTCATCTGTAACCCCAGCATGGCAGAGACAGAGAGAGGATTCCAGGAAGTTCAAGGCCAGCATGGTCTGGAGAGTGGGTTCCAAGCTAAGTGGCTACAGAGGGACTCTGCCTAACAAAAAGAGGAAGTGGGTGAGGAGAGGAGGGAGCGGGAGGAGGGAGAGGAGATGGAGCAGAGGCAAGAGGCTCCACAGGTTCAGGGCTGGCCTGAGTCCAAGGAGACCAGGGCGCCATAGTGAGACCCTGCCTCAAAAATAAAAACTCAGGAAAGAAAAGGAGAGCATGGGTATGCCCAGCTGGCTCTGAACCTGCAGCCAGGACTAAGGTTTTGTAGCCTGAGCCAGCGAGGAAGCCTGGCAGAAATGTCAGGCTAAGCAGCTGTACGTTCAGGTCAAGTCTGAGCCCAGCTCGGGATCTGTGCCCATGCTCTGGGTGGATGGCAGGGCCCTTGTCTCAGTTACTACCCAACCTGTAATTCATTAGCTCTTTCAGTGCTTCATCGGACCAAAGGAAGGAATGCCAGGAACCCTCGGAGGAGGCAGCTGGGCTCGTCTGCAAAATGTCCAGCCAGTCACTCCCTGGATCGACCCATACAAAGCAGGAAGGATCGGGTAGCTCCAGTACCCACTCCATCCCTTAGTTAGCGACTCTCAAACTTCCGGGCCACTAGCAACCGCACAGCGGCTTGTTCTAATCCTAACCCTAACCCAATGCAGGAGCCCAGCTGGTGCTCTTAAACACACACAGTTGTTGCGAAGTTGTTCCAGAACTTTGGGAAACTTTTCTTTTTTTCAGTCCCCAAACTATTAGTTTGTAATAAAATAAAGGTTGGTTTAAAGTCTTCTGTCTCATTGCTGAAGGTCACACACACATACACACACACACAAACATCCCGACTCATCTTTGGAACTAGGTCCAAGGCCATCTGACAATAAGCCCAGCATCCATCAGAGAACTGCCCAGGTGGTGTCGCTGGCTCTGGGAGCCAGCACAACAGACATCATCAGTACCCGGCACAGTCACTTAGAGAACCTGTTTAATCAACTACAAATAAGTATCCGATGATCAAATGATTAGCGTGACAGCTCAGATGATAAGAACAGGAGACATGGGTGGCTCGTGCCCATGTTCCCAGCACCTGGAAGGCGGATCCAGGAGGACCAGGAGTTCCTGGTCATCCTTGGCTACACCAGCAGAAGCAACGCAGATATGGAGGGTCTAGACGGTGGGAGTCACTTAGCCATCACCATCAGCCATGTGTCTGGTCAGTAGAAACCCTGCATTAGGTTTGTTTTGTTTTGTTTTGTTTTTTAAGATTTATTTATTTATTTTATGTATGTGACTACACTGTAGCTGTACAGATGGTTGTGAGCCTGCATGTGGTTGTTGGGAATTAAAGTTTTAGGACCTCTGCTCACTCCGGTCAACTCTGCTCGCTCAGTCCCTGCTAGCGCCGGCCCAAAGATTTATTTATTATTATAAATAAGTACACTGTAGCTGACTTCAGACACACCAGAAAAGGGCGTCAGATCTCATTATGGGTGGTTGTGATCCACCATGTGGTTGTTGGGATTTGAACTCAGGACCTTCGGAAGAGCAATGCTATTACCCTCTGAGCTATCTCACCAGCCCCCTGCTTTAGTTACTATATCTGTCCTGCGCTCACCCAACCTGCGTCACCCCCACTCAGTCTTCCCAGCCCTCTTCTCTATTTGCGCTGTCACGAATGGTCTGGGATCAGGCACAGCGAGAAGCGGATGCCCTAAGTGAACCCGTATGTAGGTTCTCCTCAGGAATAGTGCCCACCTTTGGTTCAAGTTGAGGTTAAAACCCAGGAAAGAGCTGGATAGGGTGGCCCATCCCTAGAATCCCAGCACTAGGAAGTAGAAGTAAGAAGGTCTCTATGAGTTCAGGGATAGCCTGAGCTCCAGGATAGCCAGAGTCACATACTGAGACCCTGTCTCAAAACAAAAACAAAACTCGGGAAAGAAAAGGAGAACATGAGGGATGCCCCGCTCGCTCTACGGCTGTTATGAGGATCAGATTTTGCTCTGAACCATAGCCTGCACCAGCAAGGATGTCTGGTCAGGAAGACAATGGCATTCAGATGCAGGTCACAGACAGATGGCACAGGCCGTGGAAGGAAGAGGCAGTTTCCAGCCTCATCGCAATCACACCCAACATTCAAACATGTCCACAGTCCATCTCTGGCTGGAATCCCAGCACCACGGAGGTGCAGGCAGGAGCACTGTGAGTTCAAGAACAGCCTGGTGACACAGTGAGAGCCAGGCAGTGGTGGCACATATCTTTAACCCCAGCACTTGGGAGGCAGAGGCACGTGAATCTCTGAGATTGAGGCCAGCCTGGTCTACAGAGAGAACTCTGGGACAGCCAGGGCTACACAGAGAAACCCTGTCTTGAAAAAACAAAATAAAAACAATAAAAGCCTTCATATTAAATTATATTGTTTGAAATATTTGAAATGAATTTTATAACCTTGCTTTGGAAGCTAATCAGCTATAAGTAAGCTATGTACTGTGTAACTGTGACATCTCTGCACCCATCAAGAAGAGAGATGAACTCTAACAAACTTTACTAATACAATGCGAATATTCTGAATATTAAAATCAGTAGTGAGTGAAGACAATATGGTATTTTATAAGCACTTGAAATATTCTTTATATTTTCAATAACATTTTAATGCCCTCCAGAAGAGGGCGTCAGATCTCATTACCGGTGGTTGTAAGCTACTATGTGGTTTCTGGGATTTGAACTCAGGACCTTCAGAAGAATAGTCAGTGCTCTTACCCTCTGAGCCATCTCTCCAGCCCTTTAAAAGGTTTTATACCATTTTTTTCACAGTCTTGTCATGGTGCTTAAACTTCCTAGTAGCTAATCACCAGGATGGAGGGCTTTGGTTTCTTAGATGTGTGTGTGCCTGTGTGCGTGCATGTATGTGCACATGTGTGTGTGTGTGTGTGTGTGTGTGTGTGTGTGTGCGCGCGCACGCGCGCATGTGTTGGTCTTCTATCTATGGAGTTGATATACAAGGCTTGTTTGGTTTTTAGAACAGAGTCAGCCTATCTGATGAAACAGGGCATTATCTGTAAAACAAAAGTCACAGCCCGAGGGGAGTCAGGGACGACAAGGAAGGGACTGTATTTAGCACGGGCCATAACTCTGTTTGCATGGTTCATGGCCTTAGGAGACTCAAGATGATGAGTCAAAAGTCATGTGGCAAAGGACCCGAGGGAGAGATCCGACTGCAGAGACTTGGAAGAAAAGGGGACAAGAATCTTTTGGAAATAGCCTAGACAAAGAGCCAGGGATAGAAAGATATATTTTCCTGTCTCACTTACTGTGGGAGGCTAAGGATAGGCAGAATTCCTGATAAGTCATCTCAAAAAGAGACATGGGCATGGCTGAGATACTGAGCATGTCAGCCGGGGCTGGGAGGAGCCAGAGCTAATGCACTGAGGATCTGGTCTGTCGGGAAGGTGGACATTACACGTAAGTGAACAGGGACTCTGAATAAAGAGCAGGAAATTCTAGAAAAGGAAATTAGAGATGGGGATCTGCAAATAAGAAAGTTAGAGGCAGGGCTGGTGAGATGACTCAGTGGGTAAGAGCACCCAACTGTTCTTCCGAAGGTCCGGAGTTCAAATCCCAGCAACCACATGGTAGCTTATAACCATCCGCAACAAGATCTGACACCCTCTTCTAGAGTGTCTGAAAACAGCTACAGTGTACTTACATATAATAAATAAACAAATCTTAAAAAAAAAAAGAAAGTTAGAGGTTGGGGGGGGACGTTCAGTGGTGAAGAGCGGGCACTGCTCTTGCGGAGGGCCTGAGGACCTTGTCAAGAGGGTCACAAAGGCCTGTAACTCCAGCTTCAAACCTTCTCCTGAACTCCATGGACACTTCACACAGGCACACACACACACTCCCCACCCCACCCCACCCCCTGCACACACACACACATAACATAGGGTTAGGAATACAGCTCAGTGGTAGGATGCTTGCCTGCATGCTGAAATGCCCTAAATACAATTTCCAGCACACAAAAAAATTAACTATAAATCTTTTCAAAAAGTTAATATCAGAGATGAAGAATCCTTTCAACAAGGTTATTGGCAATCTAGACAAAAACCAACGGGGGTGAGAAACCCATGAACTTGAGGCTGGGCTGACAGAAAACAACCAAATGTACCACCTACTAACAGCCAAGCCCCCCAAACTAACCCCCGAAGGCATGTGGAGCAATATCACATACTGTGGAGTCCCAGAAAGAAAAGGGGAAATGTCTGAAGAGATACTGAGAATTTCCAAATAATAGAAAAATGAACTTCAAGTTCAGAGAACCTAAGCAGATAAGTATAAAGAAAGCCATTCCTAGTATCACGCTGAAGCCTGAAGCCAAAGACAAAGTAACAATCTTAAACGAAATGTCTATTTTAACTTCGCACATGTGTGCTTTGCAGCATCCATGTCTGTGCATGATGTGCAAGCCTGGTGCCCAGTTTGGCCCAAAGAGGGCTTCAGATCCCCTGGAACTAGAGTGACAGATAGTTGTGAGCTGCCATGTGGGTGCTGGAATTCAAACCCAGGACCTCTGCAAGAGCATCTTAACTGCCAAGCAACCTCTCCATCCCCAAGAGAACATCTTAAAAGCAGCCATTAAACAAACAAACAAACATGCCTGGGGCGTACCTCAAAAGTAAAGTACTTCCCTAGCATGTATAAAGCCCTGGGTTTGAGAGTCAACCACACAAGCACACAGAGGTACATGTGTGCACGTCATAGAAGCATATGAAAGCACCTTTCGCAGAAACTTTGGTTTCTGAGCAGATGTTTATCCCCCTGCCTTGTAGGTTCGCAAGATCACCAAGTGGCCCTGGGAGTTACTCGCTAAGATTTCTGTCAGGTGCAAAGCCATTTCGCTAGAACATAGCAGTGGCTACCCAGTGTCCTGAGAGGCACGGGCCCTCTAGTTCTCCACAGGTGCCAGACTTCCTCTCATGCTGCGTGCTGTGAGGACCTGGCTGCCCTCCTCACCACCCACAAAGGCAGCACTTAAAGTTGGGAGAAGGCAAAGAGAAGACTGGTTATGCTATGCTAGTCACTAACTTGAATATCCCTCAACATGGGTAAGATTGGCCTGTTGGCTCAGGTCCTTCCTTCCTTCCTTCCTTCCTTCCTTCCTTCCTTCCTTCCTTCCTCCCTCCCTCCCTCCTCCCCCCTTCCTTCCTTTCTTTGAAACAGGGTCTCACTATGTATCCCTGGCTGGCCTAGGACTCACTAAGTACACCAGGGTGGTCTTGATCCTTCTGCCTCTCCCTCCAAGTACTGGAATTGAAGGTGCTTGACTCTCTTGAAGCTAAGTACCCTAGAACCCCCAAGGAGAGCTGGCCCAGCAGCCAGGACTCAGCTGAGGAATGGTTATGGCTGCTTCCTGAGAGAGGGAGCAGTCAGTAATAACTTGGGGGTGGGAAAGTCAGGAAGATTCAGGCGCCCTCTCCAGTCACTGCCATGCTTCCGAAGAGAGGCCCTTTATTGTAGAAGACACTAGGAGGCAGCAGAGTGCTTGCTTAAGAGGCTCAAGGGCCTGCCTGGGGAGGGGTGACATTACAGGAAGCTTAGGAACTGCCTAAGGTGTACCTTGGGGCTCCATCAGTAAGGTGCTGGGCTGCGTGTGAAAGGCGTGGTCAGCAAAGGGAGAGCGAAGGCACAAAGGCGACTGGCCTTCCCCAGAACTTCTGTACCCTACAGATGATTAGCAGTGGTCAGTCTTCTTTCCTTCAGCCTTGGGTCACTTCCTCTTTGCCTGGCTACTAAACACATGCCACCCCCTCATTCATTCATTCATTCATTCATGAATCCCTGACAAATATCCTTTCAGCACCTAACACTAGGCATCCTGCTCAGGAGACCGGGCACACAGTAGAAACCAAGTCAAGTTCTTCTGAAGGAATAGACCGCTCTGCTCCTCCCCTCCCATGGGACCCTTCGAGCTGCATCTGCTGTCTTGCCCCTGCTGTGCTTCTGCGTAGAAAGCAGATCAAATTAAATGACGTTGTATTACGGCTTGTATTTACTGTTTTGAGACAGGGTCTCACTAGGTAGGCCTGGATGGCTTGAGATCTGCTCTGTAGACCAGGCTGGCCTCAAATTCAATGATCCACCTGCCTCTGCCTCCTGAGCGCTGGGATTAAGGGATGCACCACCACATCCAGCTACAGGCTGATCGCTTAATCACTTTCTGCACACCTACTGTGGTGTCGTGTTTTGTACCACACACTGAGGACATAAATATGAACAAAACACTTCTGATGGGTGAGCTTGTTACAACCACAGGGTTGTGGCTATAAGTTCTGAAACACTACAAAACCAAAACTTGGTTCTTTTTTTTTATTATTATTATATGTAAGTACACTGCACNTGTCTTCAGACACTCCAGAAGAGGAAGTCAGATCTCATTAAGGATGGTTGTGAGCCACCATGTGGTTGCTGGGATTTGAACTCTGAACCTTTGGAAGAGCAGTCGGGTGCTCTTACCTGCTGAGCCATCTTACCACCCCCCTAAAACTTGGTTCTTAGGCTCCTGAGAACTCACCATCCATGCATCTTTCCAGCTATCAATCCGTCCGTCTGTCCGTCCATCCCTCTGTCTCTCTAACCACTCATTCAGCAATGGGCTCCTGACTGTGTTGTGCTGAGACAATTTTCTTAGTCATGACACTGAAAAGCAATGTCTCTGCCTGCTCTGGGTGGGAAGGTGTGCTGGGCCCGCAGAGCTGGAGAGTGGCCTCTGGCACATGTGAGGCAAGGCCCATGCAGGAGAGGACATCAGGGATCAGAGGGACTTCAAGCCATGTCGAGGAGGGAAAGATAGATCTGCCACAGGGAAAATGGTGGACAGACAGACTCTTGTGCTAACTGAATGGTGGACAGACAGGGAAACCATCAAGAAGAATGAACCCCTTTATATCCTCAAAGGTTTTCAGCCACGTGACTAGTAAGCCTTTCCTCTCTCTGTAGTCTCCCTTCACTCCTGGCCTGCGTTCCTGGGGGGACGCCCCACTGCTAGGACTCTCCCAAGATGACTTGGCCTTGCCCTGTGGCTGCAGCTGTCAGGCCGATGAAGGGGATTCCTCCATGTTCCTCCAGTTCTATCCTGAGTCACGGAGCTGGACAGCACACATACAGCTAAACATCCCTCTCTTTTAAACATTTTATGGATTAGGTTTGTTCATTTTACTTTTTGTGTGTTTTGCGTGCATGTTCGTGTGTGCACTGCATGTTTGTGTGTGTACCACGTGTGTGCTCTGTGCTCATAGAGGTCAGAAGAGGGCATTGGATCCTCTGGAACTGGAGAAATAGAACCCACAACCAAACATCTCAGACGATGGCCACTGGTACCTTTGCTTAGTTCATTCAAACCAAGCCTGTGTTTCCAGCTCAGCCAGAGCTTGCGTTTCTAAGTGCATGACTGCCAGCCTCCTCCTGTGAAAGCTAGTTAGCACCTCATCACTGCATCCCATATCCAGTCCGTTCTCATCAGACACTTCATGAGTCTTCTCTTTGGTGAGTATCCTAACTTAGGACGCTGATTGCAGTCTTGCTTTAATTGTTTAAAAATCATTTTATGTGTATGAGTGTTTTGCCTGCATATATGTCTGTGCACCACCTGTGTACCTGGGATCCACGGACTCCAGAAGGAGACATTGGATCTCCTGGAACTAGAGTTACAAACAATTTTGAGCTGCTGTGAGGGTACTGGGATCAAACCTGCGTCCTCCCAAAGAGATGCCATTGCTTTTAACTGCTGAGCCACCTCTCTATGATGTTGGTGTCTCTTACACTGTATTCTATTGCAAACAATCTATACTAGGCTGGTGAGATCTATACTGTAGATGTCACAGAACATCTCCACTTAAAAAACTCATAACTCTTACTTTACTTTTCTTTTTTTTCTTTTTCTTTCTTTCTTTCTTTCTTTCTTTCTTTCTTTCTTTCTTTCTTTCTTTCTTTCTTTCTTTTTTTTTTTTGA
>NC_034606.1:63822178-63828346 GCF_900095145.1 Mus pahari | reverse complement strand
GGATTAAAGGCGTGTACCATCACTGCCTGGCAACTCTTACTTTTCTTAAGAAAACGTTGAATCGCTCTGTAAAGCTTCTGTGCCAGCGCTTTGGCTGGCTGTGTGGCTGGCTGTGTGGCTGGCTGTGTGGCTGGCTGTGTGGCTGGCTGTGTGGCTGACTGTGTGGCATCCACTACTTGGATGCACTGTACAGTTGATTGGTCCTGTGGTGTTAACTGTTTGGATGTTTTCTAAAATTTTGCTACCAATGCTTTAATTTTCTATATAGTTTATCATCCATACATTCAGGTATGCTGGATCAAAAGTCATATGGAGCTGTATTTCCAACAAGCAATGACAATTTGTCCTTTGACCCACCATCAAATGTTTGAAATTGTTGCTGGTTTATAGGTGAAACATATTTAAATGTAATTTCAATTTTCTTATGAGGGACTTGAGCATTTTTTTTAATATGTCTAAGGGCCATTTATCTTTCCTTTTCTGTCAACAACCATTTATAGGATTTTTATTCTTTTTCATATCGATTTGAAAGGATTTTGTATACATAAAGCAAATTAGCTCCTTTGTCTGTTGGATGAGCTACAAGCACCCCCTTGGTTCTCCATTTGTCTTTGTTTATGGTGTGCTTTCGCTCTGCAGAAATTATAGATTTTTCTGATGACAGAATTTGTCTTTCCTACGCTTTGAGAAATCTTGTACCACGTGAGAAATACTTTCTCCACTCTGACGTTGTAAATTTGTAATTTTACTCTTTTATATTTATTTAAGTACAATTGATTCCTGTGGATGTGATTTAGTGTAAGAACTGAAGCAGAGATGCCACATTATTTTTTTTCCAGGTGGCTACACAGTTGTCTCAATAGTACTTACTGAATAATCTATCCTTTCCCTGCTGACAGACAATGCTATCTTTATAATATACTACGTTTTTTTTAACGTCTTGGATCTATTTCTGGATCATTCTGTTCTCTTGATGGAGCCGCTTATGCATGCGCTGGCATTCTCTGGAGTTCACTGTGCTGTGTGGGAGAGCTTCCTCCCCTCATTAACCTTCCCTTTCAACATGCTCCTGGCTAGCTTTCTGCTGTTGCTGCTGTTGCTGCTGTTTAAATCAGTATAAATTTACACGTGAACTTTATATTCAGGTTATGAAGTCTATTGGTATTTTTATTAGGCCATATTAAATTTATAGATTAATTTATGGAAAGCTGACATCTTTATGATAGCGAGTCTTTCTACTTCAAGATATACTGTGCCTCCCTAGTTGTCCAAGCTTCCTGGTGTCGTCCTTCACAAGCATTTTTAATGTTAAGTACCTAGATCTAACATATTCATATCTAGACTGCGACTATGTCGCCAGCTTTGTTATTTCAATTCAATATCACATATTTTATTTCCTTTATACCTTTTAAAGTGTGCATTTTATTTTATTTTTAAAGATTTTATTTGTTATTATATGTAAGTATACTGTAGCTGTCTTCAGACACACCAGAAGAGGACGTCATATCTCACTACGGATGGTTGTGAGCCACCATGTGGCTGGGAATTGAACCCAGGACCCTCGGAAGAGCAGTCAGTGCTCTTACCTGCTGAGCCATCTCACCAGCCCTAAAGTGTACATTTTAAAGTGTGCATTAACTTATGTCTGTTATGCTTAAAGCATCAAGACTGATTATCTGAGTTAGATTCCGTGTGCATGTGTGCACATACACACACAAACACATGCACAAATAAATAAATAAATAAATAATAAATGTAAAACATGTCTTATTTGTATTAATTTTTCAGTTGATGTTCTCGGACTACCCAAATAAGCTGTTGTCTTCATTTGCTTTCTACTGTGATGATAAAGATGATGATCAAAAGCACATCAGAGTGCTAGAGAGATGGCTCAGTGGTTAAGCGTACTGACTGTTCTCCTGAGTTCAATTCCCGTTCTTCTAAAGGTTCTGAGTTCAATTCCTGGCAACCATATGGTGGCTCATAACCATCTGTAATGGGATCTGATGCCCTCTTCTGGTGTGTCTGAAGAGAGCAACTGTATACTTTACATACATAAAATAAATAAATCTAAAAAAAAAAAAAAAAAAGAGGGCTGGTGAGATGGCTCAGCAGGTAAGAACACCCGACTGCTCTTCCGAAGGTCTGGAGTTCAAATCCCAGCAACCACATGGTGGCTCACAACCATCCATAACAAGATCTGACTCCCTCTTCTGGAGTGTCTGAAGACAGCTACAGTGTACTTACATATAATAAATAAATCTTAAAAAAAAAAAAAAAAAGAGCACATCAGGGTGGATAATTTATTTGGATTGCAGGTCCATTCTCAGGGGAAGTCGGGCAGGAACTCAAAGCAGGAGCCTGGAGGCAGAAAGTGAAAAGGGGCCGTAAAGGAATACTGCTCCCTGGCTTGCTCTTCATGGCTTGCTCAGCCTGTTTTCTTATACACCCAGGGCCACCTGCCTAAGTATGATGCTTCCCGATGTGGGTGGGGATGGGGCCCTCCCATGGCAATCAGGAATCAGGAAAATCAGGCTCACAGACCTGCCCACAGGCCACTCTGATGGAGGCATTTTCTCCGTTGAGCTTCTTCCCAAATAACTCTCCCTTGTATCAAGTGGTCAAAAATCTAAAGAGGAAGGATATTGCCCTAAATATTTTAATTCTTTTTTTGGTTTTTTGAGACAGGGTTTCTCTGTGTAGCCCTGGCTGTCCTGGAGCTCACTCTGTAGACCAGGCTGACCTCGAACTCAGAAATCCGCCTGCCTTTGCCTCCCAAGTCCTGGGATTAAAGGTGTGCACCACCATGCTTGGCTAATTCTTTATTTTTTCATATCTCATTCTTTTCTATAATTATATAGGTACGTACTTTAAATTGAAATAGCTATAGGAGCAAACTTTGTCACATCTCACTTTCAAGGGAGTGATTTTTTTTAAGTATGATTATGAACTTTGGACTAAGATGTGTAAATTTAGTCATGTTTTAAAAAAAAATTAACTCTGGGGACAGTGAGATGACTCAGTGTGTGAAGCCATGGGCTGCAAAGACTGGCAATTGGAGTTCAATCGCAAGACCCAGGAAAACGAGAATTAATTCTCACAAGCTGGCCTCTGACATCAACGTATTTCTCATGATATGTGTATACCCATACACACACACACACACACACACAAAATAGATACAATTTTAAATTCTAATTTTAAAACATTAGAGTTGTTTGTGTACCAGTGGGATGCACAAACAGTTAGGGATACGTGCTTCAACCCTGACAATCTTGAGTTCAAATCCTGGGAGTCACACTATGGAAGGAGAAGAGAACTAACCTCCACACATGCTATGACATGGTGGCTGGGCATGCATACATGGGCATGGGCGGGCATGCATGTAATGTGTGTGCATGTGTGCATTTGTACAAAGAGAGAACAAGATAAAAAAACAGAGGAAAAATAATAAAAACAATTCTTTTACAAAATAAAACCAAATGCTAGGTGTGATAGCCCACACCTTTAGTCCTGGCACTTGGGAGGCAGAGGAAGGTATATTTCTGTGAGTTCAAGACCAGCCTGATTTACATAGTGAGCTCCAAGGCAGGCAGGACAGAGAGACCCTGTCTTAAACAAACAAACAAACAAGTAATTTAACTACAGATCCTGTGTTCCCAACCACTGCATTCTAATTTTCCAGAAGGAACATGGAGTCCTAGGCAAAGATTCAAAAGAACCCATGAACACGGTTCCCACGTAAGCTGCATCCACACCAGTGAAAGAGAGTGCTGCACTAAGACTGCTCCCTACCGTGGCGGTTGACTGAGCTGAATGGATGGAGTCACTGCTAGTTCTTTCTTTTCATCTATATCCTGTATCTTTCTGGGCTCCACGTCTCCACTTTATCATGAATGCTGGAGGATACTGTGCACTGGTCTTGGCTCTCCTGTATTGTACCTATGTCCTTCCTGGGTGTTCACGTCTGCTTGGTCATGATGCTGACTTTCTGTATCTCCAGGCCTCTTTCCTAAGGAAACTAGTATGTCTGCCTCTTAAACAAAACACCTCCACCAGGATACCTCTTAGGTACCCAAAACTGAACCTATTTAACTCAGAGCTCTTTGTTTCTGCGCCCACGCAACTCTGGGCTTCCCACAGGCTATTCCTTTGTAGTAATTCAAGATGATTACTCAACAGGTATCAGGCATGTACTTTAGTACTGAAAAGAAGAACCCGAGCCAAATGACTGAACTCAGAGCTCATCGGTTGGGCGGGGGAGGAGCACGAGGATGGGAAGGGCAAGCGAAAGCATGAGTGGGTGATCCTTCAGTGCTGAGAGCCAGGCTGACCCAAGGCTTCCCCAGTCCCTGGTGTATGGAAGGATAACAGTAGTTCCTTGTGCAAAACCAGAAATAGGCTTGGCAAGGCTTTGTGGGTCCTGAGAACCACTCTTCTCCCTAAGGAGCAAAAGCTGCCCTCCCCAGCGCTCAGTCTGTCGGATACCCTGTGTCCCTTTATGCAACAATGCTTGAGTAGCCTTCTGCTGACTCACAATATATGATAGCTTTCTGTTGGCCTAAGACACATCTTGTGCAAGACCTCCCGACTCCAGCTCTCCCGGCTTCTCTGTCCCCTCATCGCCTTGTCCTCCCTCTTAGGACCCTAATGCTGAAGAATGACTTACTAGTACAGGCCGGCTTCTCCTGGAACTCTGTTTGTTTTTCATGACACACATAAGCCCTCCTGTGTGCATGCATGTGTGTATACTAATGCATGTGGCACCAAAGTTCCTCCCCCTTGCATGTATTATGCACGTATAACCCTCTCCAATCAATGACCCTAGCAACCTCAGAGTTCCTTCAGTGTATCAGGCTATGAGCACCCTCATCTTTGAACTGTAGTTTAAGCTTCCCCACTCCTAGAAACAATCAAATTAAAATAGTTCTTACTCGGTTGTGTTCCCAACATGTCGGGGAGTGAAGAGTGGAAGGCTGACCCGACCGAACTGGTTTTAGGTACATGTGCAATAAAGGCAAAATTGTGTCTTCTGGTAAAATTTAGGGGGGATCCTGCTTACCATCTTATGCTTGTGCGTAATAGTGTGCATATGACTAAAATCAGATGCACTATGGGAAGGGATGTGTGTAGTAGAAAAGTTTAATACATGACTTAATCTCTCAATTAAAATAGAGAAACACCCAAACTATACTTCTCAGTAAGCAGTCCTTCCTTCTTTTTGATCCCACAGGAAGAAACCACAGGCAAAGCTTAGGGCCCTTCAGTGACCTCCCCCTCCTGTGGCCTGACGTCAGTCTTGATATTACGTTCCTCTATAACCTGAACTAGTGCTTTGCTCTGAATAATATTATCTTGTTCCATCTGCAAATTTGCCTGAGCCCTTCTTTTCAGTTCTTCAGACATGAGGCCCCGAACCTGGAAGCACCTGCCCCAGAATGCCAAGCGTGGTAATAAAAGGAGGCAGAGATGAGGTCGGAGGGGCGGGGGTGTCTGCTTCCAAGAAGATGGGGATTCCAACAGTAGTCAGATATAAGTAGAGTTTGAATCATCTGAAGAGGAGCACTCTGGGTACTGGGAATAAATGGGAGGAAGCACAGTGGGGAAGAACACTGGAAGTTAGGGGTGCGGAGCCTAGGGACCAGGAGTAGGGAACGGTGGGAAAACCAGCAAGGTGCTTTCAGGTTTGGGATATAATAAGTTTCTTTCTTTCTCAACAGAATTTTGCTATACAGCCCAGGCTGACCTCAAACATGCAGTCCCCAGCTTCAGCCGCCCAGGTAGCTGCACGGTAGGTGCGGGTCATAGCACCCGGCAGCCACCTAGTTTCTCGGACTGAGTCTGTGTCTCATTTTTATTTCTTCTTTCTGTGTCAATCCCAAAGATGTGAGGAGGAAGACCACCAAATCACCACTGCCAAATTAATTAAAGCAAGCAATGAACTAAAATGAGCTTTTTAAAAATTTGTGTGCACGGGTTGTCTCCCCTAGGGTGGGGTTCAGCCTTGGATGTGGGGAAGATAAGGTTTTTCTAGGGTAGGGTTCCCAAATGGAGGATGTGGCGGGTAAGAAGGCAGGGTTCAGAAGCAGAATATAAGCACAAACGACCTTCTGGAACAGCTATGACTGCAGGGTGGCCATGGCAAGGTGGTCCTTGTTAGGTCTCAGA